>NC_051275.1:15033578-15226078 GCF_015220745.1 Sebastes umbrosus
TGCTGGCTATAGAAAGAATGCAAGTTAAAGGCACTTCCTCATTGGCTTCACTTTTCAGACTCCGGAAGTTGCCCGCTGGTTTAGGCGCAAAGACAGGATGTTTAGGTTCAGGGAAACATCATGGTTTGAGTTAAAATGACTTACTTCGCTAAGGTTAGGGGAGCTTCGTCGTCATGGTTACAATTATAACCATGTGATTATGAATATTACAATCCTGGTCATACTTAAAAAAAAACACGTTGTCCCTCTATATTACCGTCACCTTACTTTCTTGTTTGCTCCCCTTACAAAAAAGGGTGAAATCCATGTTGTCACATGCGAAATAACATATTTCATATATATCAGCACATGTGCCTGTTTATGAGTTAATCACACGTAATGCTAGATGTGAAGTTCTTGTTTTACATTTTACACGGAAATATGTAAAAAATCACATGCTCCTATATCATTAATAATTCACAACACAGCACTTGAACCCAGTGACTTGGATAGCAAACAGAGCTAGGTCAGTGTGTTTGTGGGTCTGTGTGACAGGGCCTTCATTCACCAGAATACAATAGTGCCAGCTAGTACAGTCGCCCCACTGTCCCGTCTGGTGGCCAAATGGCAGAATGCAGACTGAACCTACAGTATGGCTCCTCTCTCTTTTACTGTTTTTTTGGGGGGCAGACACACTCATTCACGCAGAGCACAAGAGCCCACTCAGCCCACAAGTGAGAAGAGGCATTCATCGAGGCAAAACAGATAATTTGGGGAACCGTTTGGCCAGCATTTGACAGGAGGGGAGAGGGCAAATGGTCACACAGACGGACACAAACAGGCATGTAGATTTGGAGCCACACCATCCCACCCTGTTTCAGTTTCCTGTCAACGGCCACAATAGTATCTGCCTGCAAGCTGTGCAACCCAACCCTATCTTATCAACTGCAGGCTCAGACACAGCCACAATACTCTACAGTGTGTGTGTGTGTGTGTGTGTGTGTGAGAGGGAGAGAGAGAGAATGTGTGTGTGTAAGTCAGTGTGTTGGTGTGTGTGTGTGTGTGTGCCCCAGGAGGCATGGGGAATGAATTCACTTCACAGGAATGCACAGCTGAGTCTGGGTGTTTTTACATCAAAACACCTACTGTGTGTTTTTGATGAACGGTTGCTACTTTCTCCTCATTTTTCTATTAACACTCGTGTTTTGTTGACTTTACTTTCTTGTTGTTTTTGGGGTCCCAGAGACCCCCGGGTGGATGTGCAAAGAAATAATAATAATAACTGCAAAGTCAACACTTTTCTTCTTCAAATATCTTATTTCTTTTCGTCTGACCTTATTAAAATCCAATATGTAGAAACGTATTAAAGTTGCCACAAATTTACAAGCTTATGATGAAAGTGACAAAATAATGAAATGAGCAGAAACACTAGACACCATAAAGAAATATTTCATGTTTTATAAGTCATTGGGGCCCTACATGAACAAACATACAGTCCTTTGATTTGCCATTCACAGAGAAAGGAATGTAACTTGTGTTTGGGGTCAGTTAAAGGGGACCTATTATGCTAATTTACATACTTTTTGGGGCTTTCTACTAGAACATGTTTACATGCTTTAATGTTCAAAAAATGCTTTACTTTTCTCATACCGGCTGTGCTGCAGCACCTCTTTTCACCCTCTGTGTGAAACGGTCTGTTTGAGCTCCGACCCCCCCCCCCACCCCTCCAAAAAAGCCCAGTCTGCTCTGATTGGTCAGCTGGCCCACTCTGTTGTGATTGGTCAACCAAACCAAACTCTTCGGACTCCATTCCAGCTCCGCTCTAACTGGCTTTGTTTGAGGGCGTGCCTAACTAGCCACTAGGCAGGTATTATGCAAATGTATTATGTTTCAGGCAGTTCATTTTCAGTGTTTCTGTGGGGGAGAGTAACTCTCTTTGGCATGGACTTTGGGCTTTGTAACTATGCAGATCTTTTACATGCACAAAAAACTATATAACACACTAAAGGAAAGGGGGAAAAGCACAAAAGCATAATAGGTCCTCTTTAAAGCCTAGTGAAGCCTAACTGCCTGCTACTGTGGGAGTTGGGCCTGTGGGAGTTAGTGTGTTGAAAATGTTCAAATTTAGGGGAAAATTCGCATCCATCTTGGAGCTTTAAGAATCTGATTCATTCAATGCAAAAAAAAATCAAAATCATGTTTAGAAGCAATTCTCATGAAATTAGGAAATGTCATGAAGAATCAAGGTGATGAAAAATCTATCAAGGCTTGCAGTTGTGTCTTTTATAACCTACATAAGAATCGGCTATAGTGTGTGTTAGTTTGTTGTTTGTATTTAACTATATACAGGCTCCTTTCATCCTATATATTTGATTTGAATCTGCTTATTGTCTTCTCCACATGCATGCACGTACACTGTCACTGCAGCTGTTACATTCTTAAGAGAACATCTCATCTTGTCCTGGCTTGAATACTTGCTTCTTCACCGCCTACAGTTTTCTGAAAATAGACAAATAACCCGTGGGGAGCCTGAGAGAGACTGCACCTTGAGAAACAGTAAATTGCCGTTTGCCATCGCCTCATCTTCCTTCTCGCTTTCCTCAAATGTTTTGGGAGTGTGCGCACCTATGAACAGCTATTACACCAAATACTGAAACCCGAAGAAAGAATGATTAGACAAGAGGCTGAACACTAGACATGCTTGAAGCGAAATGTCAAAAACAAAAACACCGTCTTCTGTTTTAAGCTCTCCAGACTTGGATTTTGTGCATAAGCCTGGAGCCAGACCTGTGCATCACATCAGCTACTCTACACGCAAGTCCCGACCTGAGAAACTGCAACTAAAACATTTTGGATTGCTCGGATCTTAATTGCTACTTGTTACACTAGTATATGCAACACTGATGTGTATGACAGAGACAGGAGGATTTTTCGCAAAGGTTGCCTTTAGGCCAATCATTCAAATAAAGAATCTACACTGAATTCAAATATGCTGGAAAATAAGAAAATGATAGCTTATCTTATGTCCAGTAAAAGCAACTGTAGGAGTTAAAAGGTAACTTTGGTATATTTCAACCTGGACTATTTTCCAATGATTTTGTGTCTAAGTGACTTATAGGGACAACAATTTCCGAAATTGGTCCAGTATTGAGGGAGAACGCTGTAGACAGCAGCTGCTCATGGGCTGCAAAATAGTGCTATTGGGGCAAGCTGGCACCGTCATTGACGTCCACTAAAAGTGCTTGGTTTTGCCATGACAGACTCTGATTGTTATTAGAAATGTCTGACATTATGGAAAGGAAAAACGAGAAGTTCTGAAATCTGGTGAGGTGACGTGTTGCCGGAAGACAACGGTATAGAATAGTGGAATACATGCATGGTGGAAACGCCAGAGTTTGTTGTGTTGGAGTACGAAAGCATAGCTTAGTGTTATCCAAAAGATTTTTAAAGTCATGGCTGAATATTTAGATGATTTCGACAATGTGGATGAGGTCTTTGAATTCGATGGCATCTATGGATATTCAGATTTCATAACGAGACTTCTACTTGAGCGGGACTTGGACACCATAACAAACAGACCGGATCAAGCATAAGATAAGACAAACATTTTATTTTCTCTGTAGGGTCCTTTCCATAATGTTGTCAGACACTTATAATAGCAATCTGGAGCCTGTCAGTGGCAAAAACAAGCACTTTTAGTGGACGTAACGTTACATTGACGCTGCTCACTTGCCCTTACAGTTCGTTTCATGGCTGCAGGTTACAGCGTTATCCCTCAATATTAGACCAATTTCAAAAATTGTTGTCCCGATTAGTCACTAAGACACAAAAGCATGGGGAAATAGGGTCCAGGTTGAAAAACACGAAGACATGAGACATCTATTCTCTCACAAATGTAAGCACAAACCAGCATAAACATACCCTCCCATGTCCTTCCGCAGAAGCTGAGGATCTTTACCAACAATCTGCCTTGTCTGATTTTTTAAGATGCCTGTGGCTAAATCTTATCACCTATCATCTGACTGTAATTGCTCTCAAACGATCTCTCACATAGCACTCTTAAATCTTTAAACTCTGCCTTGTGAAGGAAATTCAGTATATACAGTAGCCTACATGCACCATATCCCTGACCTTTGCATTTAATGGTTAGTTAAACCTAATCTGAAGTGGCAGTCACAGTAAGTTGAACGGCAGTATTACAGTATTACTTTACAAAGCAAACACAATAATATATATACCATATTGTAGGCAGGTCTGTGCTGGTACATGATACCCATCACACTGTAATTATATACTGTACACAGAGGGAGCTGGATGGAGACACAACAGACAAGTGCAGACAGCACCAATTAAATGCTGGTTTAAGTGTGTTGTTGTCATGGTGACTAAGCTAGTAGGCTACCTCTGAAATTGTGTTTCATATTAAATGCTGCTGCTTTTGTTCCTGTGCCCGTCTCTTTATCCTTCACCTCCCTCCGTGTGTCTGTCTCTCACTTCGTCCCCGCATGTATCCGTCTGACTGGCTGAAAAAACATCAAAAACCAGTCAGAAACAGCCCCGGTTAACCTGCCTTCAAACTGCCTCTTCTCCTTCTCCGCCCCTCTCTTTTGTATGTCTCTTTCCATTCCTCCTCCAGCTGTGCCCTCATCCATGTTACCACGTTCGACAGTTAGCAGACACTGTGGCACACAAGATGCGGTGGGGGTGGAGGATTTGTGCCACGGGGGTTTACAACATTTCTAAAGAAAACACCATGTTGTTCTTCGTTTACCCCGGTGTTCTGAGACAGCGAGGTAAATGGTTTTATGTGATCTGTCTAATTGGGGAGAGAGAGAGAGAGAGAGAGCCTGACTGGAGGGGAAGCGTGGGAGTTTTAGAGTACTTTGATTTCAGTGACCTTCCCTTTTCATGCAGTCTGGCTGTGCTGCAAGTCTAACGCAGATACTGTATGAAACACAGACAGACAGACAGACCGGATACAAACATCCAACAGGTTGACGGATCGTAGCAGTGGTTTTGCAAGTCTGAACAACAAATCATATTTGCTTGCTATTTTCAAATGCATGCTGCATGTATTTTATATTTTAAATATAAATTTTAAATTCAAACCATTCCAGGCATCCATTGTTTCCATTCATTTCCATAATTAGCCGACTGGAAACTTGCTTCAGATGTGTCATCTATCACAGTGAGCGTTAAGTCTGCATACTTATTCAACGAAGCTACATTGCTGCTGCTTGTTTTCCGCAGTGCAGATGTTTCAAAACAATTAATAATTCTGGTTTATCGCAACTCGGGTCTTATTTTCATGGTTTTGCCCATACTTTCTAACCGTTATGTTACACACCAAAGTAGTTGATGAGATCTGGCAACACAGGAACATTAACAAGGTCTGACAGAAAACACGAGAAACATTAATGTTGAACCAGGAAGTCGGTCTGTAAACTGTTGAGGATGTTTGCAACGGACAGTTTGGGTAATATTTTTACCTTTCCTATCTGTTCCCTCTACCAAATATATGTGGCTAACCTGTACGGTTGTCTATCCAGATGTGCTGAGTCGAGGGCAACTGGACTAGATTATTTTGCCTCTCATCCAGTGAGCAACTCTGGGGTCAGAAAAGTGAAGCAAATGTGTAAGTGTCTTAAAATTGCATTCTTTCTAATAGCCAGCAGGGGGCGATTCCTCTCCTTGCAAAAATAATTCTGATTGTATAGAAGCCTATGAGAAAATGACCCTACTTCTCATTTGATTTATTACCTCAGTAAACATTGTGAACATGAGTTTATGGTCTCAATCGCTAGTTTCAAGTCTTCTTCAATACAGCATGATGTTCATTTAGTAAATTATGGTCCCATTTAAAGTCAAATAGACTGTAAAGCAGGGCTTTAGGGCGTGGCTACCTTGTGATTGACATTTCGCTACCACGGCATTGTCTGGTCTGGGAGTTATCCGTGTTTTTGTTAGAACTTTAACCCTTTCACAGTGTGTTTTCAGTTCATGAAAGTTAATTGTAACATTTTGGTCGCCTAAAAATGTCTTATTCAGCATTTGGTTTTACTTAGCTCCACCCTCTCGTGTCACTTCTGGTTGGTGATGGTCAAAAACCAAGATGGCGACGGCCAAAATGCTGAACTCAATGCTTCAAAACAGCAGCCAACAAACCAATGGGTCACGGTGACATCACGGCAACTACGTCCACTTCTTATATACAGTCTATGCTCTCATCCAAAAGACTTCCTCAATTCTGTCTAATTGTCTAACTGCTTGTGTTCATTGCCACGATCAGATCAGACAGAAATGAAGCCCACACTTTTGAACCCCAGTTGCAAAAAAACAAAATGACTCACCCTTTAAACTACAGTTCATTAGCAATAGTAACTAATAGTAAATCAATGCAGATTAACATTGTGACACATTGCACAACTCAAGCAAGATTTTATAGCCTGCTAATTGATTTTCATACCATACAGAAATTAAGGAAACCAATGTTTGCATGGGAACTGTAGACAGAAATACAGTACTTCCAAACAACTGTGTGGTTTTCAAAATGGTTAGCTGTAATCTGCAATCTTAAGCATACATGGTTAGTAGTAAATGGGCTAAAACATTGTAATAGTTCAAATTGTATAAACAGAGTCAGGGAGATGGAGGTAGAGAAACAGCAAAAAGGACAAAGAGAGAAAAAAAAAAAGACAGAGCGTGAATGTACGGCTCTCTGAACCGACAAAATAAGATAGACAAACCTCCATATGGGTGGTTGAATGTGTGGGAAGAAGGTATGAGTTGACTTCTGCGTTATGGCTAAGGAAAAGGCCAGATGACTCAGGTAGGCTGGGGGCAGGTTCCTTCGGAGAAAGATGGAAAAGCATGAGACATAGACAAGTATAGGCAGGCAGGTAGAAAGCAAATCAGCCCGGAGAAGAGGAGGAGGAGGAGGAGGAGGAGGCGGAGGAGGCGGAGGAGGGCCGACAGCGTGGGGAGAAGAGAGACTGACAGATGAACATGAGACAGGCCTGTTGGGTATCGCTGTTATACAACAACAGACGTGAAAGTGCAGACTAATTGCAATGCACAATACAAGTACATGATACTGAGGTTGGGATAAAATGTGTGGAGAGTGTGTGTGTGTGTGTGTGTGTGCGGGTGGCTCTGCTGCCTTTGCATGCGGGATTTATCTTTGCCCAGCAGGCAGTGTTGCACCATATGGTCCACAGAGAAGATATTCCTAAAACAACACACACTCACACTCAGACACAAAGACGCGTAGGCTCACACATGAACATAGACATGTGCACACGAAGAAATAAAAAGTGATGGAGTGATGGAGAGAAGAAGAAGAGGAAGAGGAGGAGAGAGACAGAGAGTCATTGGTGAGTAAGATATAGAGCCATCTGGCCATCCTGGATTGCGGAGATCCACAGATCACAAACCAAAATGATAATTACACAACAAGCTAACGTTGTGCTGAGTCAAGCAGCGAATTTTTATATTTGCTTACAAATTATGCAAAACGTTCGGATAGAATCAGACAGGCGGGCGAGAGAGAGAGAGGAGGGGGGGAGGGAAAGTGAGATAACAAAATGATAAGCCCCCCCCCTCAGGCTTTTTTTCATTCTCCAGACAGGAAGTTTGAACATGAAAAGATGACAAGATGCCCCCCTGGATTCTCCTCACACAACACAGCAGGCCCTCCAAAGGGGGGCTGGCTGGCTGGAGGTCCACTAAGCCCCTCAGAGCCCATATGGTCTGGAGGCTTACGCACCCTGAGATGACATGAGAAGGGAAGCCCAGAGGCTGGATCCATGGACAGGAAGAAGAAACAGGAATAGGAGGGGGGGTCACTCAAGGAAAGGCGTGATATGCCTGAGCCTCTTTAGATAGTTATTTGTCTGGCTTCAAGGCTACACTGTTAAGAATTTCCCAGTAAAATAACAGTAAAGAACTGGCAGCAGGGTTGTCTTTATGTTACTGTAAAATTAACAGCTCCAGGATGTGTGACATGGTGGAATTTATGTGTGTGCGTGTCAGGGTAAATAAATAAAGAGCAATAATGACTCTGTGTCATATGATCCGCCTGCACGGTGACAGTAATAGCATTAGCCTGAATGAGAGACCTGCAGTGTGGCCTCCTCTGGTCCCCTCATATATCCCTGTGTTTTCTCCCCTCCCTCTCCTCTGTCATCTCCAACTCGTCTCCGACACTTTTCTCCCTCTCCCGCACTCATTTGCTCAATCTGGTTTATTGATTGGTTTTAGATTGTTTTAGACAGACTGTTGCCTGCGATGATTAGGCCTACTACCCACCTTCTTAATTGGATGGTATCTCATTACAGCTGACAATTCACATGCTCGTGCGATACACGTCCCAGATATCAATCAGTGTTATCACGATCGGAGTCAACTCGCAGTTCCAAATTGAAAGAGGATCAAGGGAAGAAATTAAGATACTGAAGATGAGATGTGCCTGTTTAAGTAATCATCCCTGTGAATTCACAGGACTTTGTTGTTTTTTGTAGTCTCTTAGTACCACAGAAGTTCTGTTTTATAATGTGGATAACAGCTTTGAAGTCGCACTGGATTGTGGATTGTTGTGGTGTTTTATGGAGTCTTATTATACAGAATACAGATGAAAGAAACAGTTTGATTTTGGGAAATATGCTTATTCGCTTTCTTGCCGGGGGCGTGACGAATAAACAACACAAAAATGCGAAATACTCGCCTGTGAATATTATATGTCTAGGGCTTTTATTGTGGCAGGTAAGAACAGAAGGAATAAAGTTTGCTATATTGGACTACGAAGCCTCTGTGTTGTTGTTTTGTAAATATAGGCACAACTCACATGATCGGTTGATGTCTTTATTTGTGGTGCCAAAGCTCAAAGAATCGACCTCGTTCCAAAAAAAAGTATGTTGCTTTTTCAATGCGTAATATTAGCGATCTGTGTGAACGTATTCATAACACGGGGTTATGAATACGGTTTTACGGGGGGTTATGTGCTGGACTATTTCTTGGGCACGGTGACTTCCTGGAGACTTGTCATCATGTGCCCAGCCAAGAAATATTCCAGTAGGTAGATACCTTATACCGTATACCTTTGACTGTATATAAGAAGTGGACCCATTGGTTTGTGGACTGCCATTATGAAGCCTCGAGTTCGGCATTTTGGTTGTGGCCATCTTGGTTTTTTGCCACCAGACGTGACACGTCAAGACATTTTTAGGCAACCAAAATTTTACAATTTCAAGAGCTGAAGATCAGTTTTGAAAGGGTTAAAGTTGTTAGACGAGAACACGGACAATTCCCAGACCGGACAACGCGTGATAGCGACTTGTCAGAAATTGCGACTTGTCTATTTTACTCTAAATGGGACCATCATCTACATAATGAACATCATGCTGTATTGAAGACGACTTGAAACAAGCGATTGAGAACATAAACTCATGTTTACAATATTTACTGAGGTAATAAATCAAGTGAGAAGTAGGGCCATTTTCTCATAGACTTCTATACAATCAGACTTCTTTTTGCAACCAGAGGGGTCGCCCCCTGCTGGCTATTAGAAAGAATACACGTTTAAGGCACCTCCATATTGGCTTCACTTTTCAGACTCAAGCTAGGTGTTTGCAGTCTTTGTGCTAAGCTAAGCTAATCGGCTTCTGGAAGTAGTGTCACTTTTACCGTGTAGACATGAGAATGGTATATATCTTCTCATCAAACTCTTGGCAAATAAGTTTAAAAAATTGTTCCTGTAACGGGCTAAAAGACCTGGAGGCGCAAGATATTTAAAAAAATGATTATCGCAGAATGCAGCTAGTCAATAACATGTTGACTTTCCAAAACCACCTGTGACAGATGCAACCACAGATAATAAAGTAAATGAAGAAAAATGTGAGTCAGAGAAGAGAGTGAGGATAGGCTTAGGCATGGCCTGAGGGAGGGAGGAAGAGAAGAGTGAAGGGAAAAGGAAAAGAGCAGCACAAGGACCGACACTGAGTCACACAGCAGGACAGGAAGTCTTAGATGGAGACACCCTTCCTTCCTGTCAGCGCACTGATCACCAACACTGGTCACCATTCAGTCTCACATCACTTGACACATGTGACAAGTATTATGGTGGACAGTATCGTGCAGTTGTACATGGAGCATTGCTCGAGGCTGTGTTGCCCATAGTAACTTGTTTTAGTAAAACTGCCACATCGAGCCCAAGACGCTGGCTCCACGTGAAGCCAGTCAGTGTGCAATCTTCTCAGGGAACAGTTGGTTTTTCCCACCTTCTGCTTTTGATTTCAGTGCCTGTGATGATGAAAAATTGATCTCCCGGGGGGTATATATTTTATCTGTCCTCGTGTTTTCTTTTGGTAAAAGCCCATAGGCAGCAGGATTAGGACACGCTGAAATCTCAGCAGCCAGACAGTGAATTTGAGCACACCCATTGATCAGCAAATTACTTTGTAACCAAGCGCAGGGTGCCAAAGGCAGAAAGGAGCACTGAGCTACAGATTTATGTGCAGCTCCCATCTGTTAACATGCTTTTCAGTTATCTTATTGTGCCTGTAGCCCAGCAAGATATTTGCATATGAGCAGCAACAGACTGCAAATATCATTTTGACACCTTTAAAAAAAAGTCAGCGGGGCTGGATGTAATTTTCACAGGCAGACATTGGCTGAGTTAGATCACACCACTGAGAGTGGGATCTGTCATAATGGAGGAAAATGGCTACAATGGTCTCAAATTGGATACCACACACACCCGACATTGCACCACTATTGTACTGGAGGCTGGAGATTTCGGCACTGAGGGACTTGAATTGACCGTGAGAGTTATACCGCATTCACGTCATATCGATCAGACCATTATTACATGCAACCCAGTGGGAAAACCCAAGACGCCTCGGAGTCGTAATACTGAGTCTGAGATATTAGGAATTTCTGACAGTTGCAGCAAAGAACTACAAATGTTTCAACAAACCGCTGGAAATATGGCTGCACAGCCACAATCGCTGGCAGTTACATCTAAATAAAATACATTGACACTAATGGAATCAATTCAGCTGATTTAAATCTAACCATCTTGGAATATAGCGTGAATACTCCCAAATCAGGTTAACAGGAGGTTTGTTCTTCCATTGTGCCAACACTGCATGAATGCACTATTAAAGGTGCTAAATACAGGATCGGGAGCATTTCTATTGCCTCTCAACGGCTCTCAACATGGCGACGGCGAGCCGGAAGCTGACAGAGATAACGGTGTTTACCTGAGGGGCTACCGGAGGGCGGGTGCTATACGCTTCCGCGACAATGCCGTGGGTCTGGACTGCATTATCTTATGAGAGCAGTGCAGAGTGGCGGCCGTGAGCTAGCCAGTGGGGCAAGCTCACATGGTAAATGGACTTGCATTTAAATAGCGCCTTTCTAGTCTTCCGATCACTTAAAGCTTTACACTATAGGTCAGCATTCACTCATTCACACACAAATTCATACAGTGATGACAGAGGCTGCCGTGCCCATCAGGATCTAATCTAAATAATCATTCACACACACGATGGCACAGCCTTCGGGAGCAATTTGGGGTTCAGTGTTTTGCTCAAGGACACTTCAACATGTGGCCTGGAAGAGCTGGGGATCGAACCTCCGACCTTCCGACTGGTAGGCAACCCACTCTACCTTGAGCTCCGCCCCACATGCACAAACACGCATGAACACGCACTAAAAGCATGTGTGGCCTGCCCGGCTCTGTCAACAAAGCGTGGAGAAGCTCGGATTACAACACACTCAGAGGGACTTCATTCTCTGCTCAGGTAGACATTAATCCTCTATATCTTTACATAGGAAATAGTTGTTTGGTGCTATATTAATGCTGCGGATATTGAATTTAGCACCTTTAAGCACCTTAAAGAGAGCCTACCCTGTTGAGTTTTTGAACACTACTGATACAGAGCAATGTTTTGATGACCCATATGCATGCCGGTGGCAGTTTCATGCTGTTCCAGTGATCCAAAAATGACGCCAATGCCAAGAAACACAGAAAAGCACGAGCAAAAGGCAGGGAAGAGAAAGACTGCTAGCCAATGTAAATAATGCAAGTTTCAAAACATTTTTTAAAAATCGCCTTCGCAGATGTTTCACGAGGAAGGAAACACATTTAACATGTTTGACAGGCCTCAAGTATCCAAATAATGCGATTTGTAAACACTGAATATAAACCCAACTGTTGTTTGTTTACATGCAAACTCCACAGTACACCTTTAAGTATAACTGCAGCAACATATCAATGCAACATGTTCTCTAATTAATGACCAGAATTATGACTACAAAATTCAATAGGTCTAAAGTATGTACTTTAACACTGCAAAGCAATAGTGCTGGCAGCAGTTAGTGCAGCAGGATCCAGAGCCCAGTGATGTGGGTCAGTAGACTGGAGGTTCCCAGTGTCACAGGAGACTTCCTCTTCCACAGCTCCACACAGGATATGAGTAATTTCCTCAGAGCCTAGCTTCTCCAAAATTCCCAGAATTCAATTCAATGTACAGGGTCATATCTGGGACACCCGCTACATCTACAACATAATAATGACAGTTTCATGTATGATCATTATGCTCCTGCGTGTGGGAACAATGAGTGCTCATGTAGGTGTGATTGCACATGTTACACTGTGTACCTTGTCAGCACAAAATTATCACAGCGGTTTCGGCGAAAATGAAAGAGACCGACGTGTGACTCATATCGTAATGATCTGTTGTTATGTGTTAACAGTGATTTGGCTGTAGAGGTATGAATGTTTAGTTCCGACTACTGCGTCGTCATGCTCACTTCCTGCTGCAGTGTGTTGGTGCGTAAGACAGATTCTTTGGCATTCTGGGTAGGGCTGCTGTGTAATTTCACAGGGTAAACTATAAGTGAACAGTCAGCTGTGCCACATACTGATTTGTCACTGATGCCACTTCCTGTCAGGACCATATTTGGAAAATGTTTCTGAAAGGTAAATAGAAATGACACCTTGGCTGTGAGAAAATAATATGATGATAATAATAATAAAATAATTTAATTAATTAAGTTAATAAATAAATAAATCACATTTGTACACTATATATTATTATATTATTATTTATTTATTTTCTTGTGCAACTTTATGTTTTGTTTTTTTTTACTTTTCAGGGCAAAGTTTATCTGAGTATACTGTATATGTATGTATACTGTATGTACAGCTGCTTGAAGGTGTTTGCAAGAATCCAAATAACAAATAATATTATAAAAATAAAAAAATAGGCCACAAATTCTTAAGTAATAATATTACCTTTTCCATTTCCTTGAAATTTAAGGGTTTATTTCCTGGTTGGTTAGCAAATGTTTCATTTAAAGACAGCAAGATGAGTTTAATGTTATCTGAGAAGCCACCACAAAAATACGAGCCTTTTTGGAAGCCAGTGGGTTTTTTTACTGTGTGGATGAGCTGATTTACTGTTTTTGGTAATATGATGGTTTGAGGGAAGTTATGAACATAACATTTTGGCATCGTCAATGCCGTTATTACCACATGTTGGGTTGAAAACTGGGGAGATATCCACACTAACTAGGACAAGATGACAAACACATATCCTCAGAGTTTACATAAACAAGGCAATAAGGCATTACGCACATACTTCTTCTCACTATACATGACAACTTCAGCTCGTCTTTTTGTAGCTGCTCTCTCCCACAAGGTTCTTTTTCTGCCCTCTGGTTGCTCAGGTTATAAAAGAGATGTTGCGTAAGCCTACCTCGAGGGAAAAGTTTGATGATGAATCTGGACTCATAACTAGGGGATGGAAGGAAGACGGATTGAGACAGAAGAGGAGTAAATAGCTATATAAACACACCTAGATAGTAACATGGTATCTATCTAAAAAGCCTCTTCAGTTCTCGCCACACCAAGGAAAACGCACACCCTGAACTGAGAAAGCACAAAGTGGCAATTTCCTAGAAAGGCGTAACAAACCAAATTGTAAGAAGAAGTGGCGGGAACGACAGAATATGGAGTAATGATGACAACAGTCAGAAACTCAGTAGACGAGGTGGGGAAAAGATGATGGAATGAGAAAAAGAAAATCGCAAATGGGGGAGGAAGGTCACAGATGTCATAGCATGTTAGTCAGGATGCTCACGTTGCCGTGGTGACAGGAGGGCAACGCCAGAGTGGTGGGAGGCAGTCACGTGACCCCGGGATCAGGCCCTGGAGGAGGATGCCACAAACCCTCTTCTGACCACAGATCTAGCAGATGGGGAGGAGGGGATGGAAAGGAAAAGCAGGGCAGGAAGATGAAGCTGATTGCAAGTTACGTGTGTGTGAAAAAGTTCAACTCCTGAGCGAAGCGGGAAGCAGAATAACATGGTGAGTGAAGACAGATTTCTTTCACCAGAAGGCCAAGGTTCAGAACCCACTGACATCCAGCATCCTGTCCTGCTGTAGTGTCCGTAGCACCGCATTAACTCCCACCAGGAGCCAGATGAACTGGCTCTTCAAGTATGTTCAAACTGAGCCGAGTTAGAACTGTGTTTACTGGGTGGAGATTTTCTTTGCATCACAAAAAGATTAGGAAGGATTTAAACTCAGTAGGTGTAAATGTGAAGATAAGCAAACCAACCGACAATGCTAATGTCAGCGTGCTATTATACGACATGTTTAGATCGAAGAGTAACATCTGACCTCCAATTACAAAACATGAGGCCAATATCATTAGACTAAATGAGCAATTAATGTCAGATAGGTTAACATATATTGCCCACTGATTCTAAACTGCATAAATATAACCAACTCTGAAACACACTCTCCTGTATGTATGCATGTATAAAAGATAAAACCAAAGTAGAGCTGCCAAAGTTGATGCAATAATAATGTATTAAAGCAAATTCATTTTGACACCACTAATTTCTTTAACGCAACTTGTGATTTTGAATTAACCTCTTAAAAATCCGACGAGCCGCCATCGGGCCTGGCCACTATTCGATCTTTCGGAGGTTGTATAGGGGCTCAGTTTTAGAGCTAGAGTGAAGATACTGGCATTATATGAAACTAGCGAAGGAATCCATTGATACCAACCTTGTCATACTAGCTTGTTGCGAAGTATAACAGTTCAACTGTGGTACAACTGGAAAAACTGGCATGGCCATTTTCAAAGGGGTCCCTTGACCTCTTACCTCAAGATATGTGAATGAAAATGGGTTCTATGGGTACCCACGAGTCTCCCCTTTACAGACATGCCCACTTTATGATAATCACATGCAGTTTTGGGGCAAGTCATAGTCAAGTCAGCACACTGACACACTGACAGCTGTTGTTGCCTGTTGGGCTGCAGTTTGCCATGTTATGATTTGAGCATATTTTTTTTATGCTAAATGCAGTACCTGTGAGGGTTTCTGGACAATATCTGTCATTGTTTTGTGTTATTAATTGATTTCCAATAATAAATATATACATACATTTGCATAAAGCAAGCATATTTGCCAACACCCATGTTGATAAGACTATTAAATATTTGACAGGTACATTTTGAACATTCAAAATGTGGGATTAATTTGCGATTAACCGCAATTAACTATGGACAATCATGGGATTAATTGCGATTAAATATTTTAATCGATTGATAGCCCTAAAACAAAGTAATCCCTACATTCACGAAGAATTGGTTGTTATTTTCGCCCATGTTGTCCCACTAAAGCTTTTATTATTTACTAAAGAGGCTACTTACAGCTATGCTACAGTGACTTCATTGGATGGTGCTACAGATTAGCTAGTCTTAACTAGCTTCAAAAACATTTTAAGTTTTGAAGACGCAACCTGATTTAGTAAACCACTTGTTGGAAACTAGCTAGTAGTTTTTAAGAACTTAGAAATAACTTCACACACAAACTGTAATGGATTTACACATAGCTGGTACAACCCAATCCATATCCAGAGATGCTGTGTTTTTGCTAACTGTGCCCTGAGATGTCCTTGTGGTGGGGATGGCAGCGGTTAGGGGGTGTGGGTATTATTATATCACACAAATAAATCTCCCAGGGCATTATCACAACCAATAGTTTCAAACTTCTAACTTTGCTCCTCTGTGGTTTCACCCAAGCATTCCAAAATCACACAAATAGCACGGTCGGGTCCAAATGATGTCCTTTTCCCTTCTCTAAATGTGACCTAATGCATCACTTCTAGAAATCTGATGCAGGCCTATGATCAAACAGGCTCACCAACAAACTACAAGGAAGTATTCAAGGCCATTCACTTCTTGGAAGTCCTCCAGCAGAGAAACCCAGCCTGTCGTTCAAGTGAGAAAACCACACCCAAACCTCAGGAGCTACATCTGAGGCCTGCTGGAGAGCAACAGCAGCCAAGTGACTGACACAGTGCCTGACTCACTCAGACCAAAGGTAACAACATGCTATCAGAGATGTTACTGGAAGTCTTAATACCTTTTAAAAGGGGACCTATTATGCTTTTGTGGTTTTCCCCCTTCTTTTAGTGTGTTACATGTTTTTTTGTGCAAGTAAAAGATCTGCAAAGTTACAAAGATCCACTCCAAAGGGAGTTACTCTCCCCCCACAGAAACACTGCTCCTGAACTGCCTGAAATGCCTCGCTTGAAGTCACGCCTTTCTTTCCGTAACGTGGTGATGTCACCAAGTAACACATTTTGCCTAGTGGCCAGTTTGGCACGCCCTCAAACAAATCTAGTTCGAGCTGAGCTGGTGCGAAGTCCGAAGAGTTTGGTTCGGTTGACCAATCACAACAGTATAGACCAGCTGACCAATCAGAGCAAACTGGGCTTTTTGGGAGATGGGGCATGAGCTCAAATGGAGCATTTCAGATAGAGGGTGAAAAGAGGTGCTGCAGCACAGCCGCTATGAGAAAAGTAAAGCATTTTTTTTACATTAAAACATATAAACACGTTCTAGTAGAAACCCCAAATACAAGTATGAACCTGAAAATAAGCAGAATAGGTCCTCTTTAAATTAGAAAATGTATCAAGGAAAGCTCAAGATGCCAATTATATTTTTAATCATACCTACTGAAAGATCAGATTGCACTCTGCCATGCCTCCACAAACTTAATGACCTGATTTTTTCCCCCCATCATCCTAATTAAACCACTGATTGTAACTGAACCCAATCAGGTCTTTAAGCATTCCTTGTCCTCTCTGACACCAGTGAACAAAAGCTATTTATCCACACAGGAGACGTTGCGAGTAACTAGTCCTGTCTGGCTGCCTCATTTGGCCTAGTTTCCTTTCCAGATCGAGCTCTGGTGCGAACCAAGGCAACTGTGCTATGATTATCTAAAGATGGGTATAAAGAGCAGTTTGACTGCGTGCCCAGTGGGATCCATCTTGTGACACAGTGGGGCGGTGTCTTGAGGCCTGTTTAGACCAACCCTGTTCTCTCTCTGTTTTATCCTTTATCTCAGCTGCTTTCTCAGGCTTTCTCTATACCTTTGTGTCTGTTGTAGTTTCTTGGTGATATCCCTCCATCTATCAGAGTTGTGATCAAACACAAAACAAGGAAAGCTTTGGAGAACAAGAAAAAGTAATGTCCAATCAGATTTGAAGGGCAAACTGTAAGTCCAAAGCCCTGACATGAACCACAAAGAACACATATCACTCCTTGTCACATCCAAACGTTCTCCCCCGATCCATCCCTCTCTCTTTCAGCTCAGGCTATAAAGACATGTCCAGACATTACAGTTGAAGGAATGACAGGAATGAGAGGAATTCCGGGGCATTCCCATCTCGACACAGTCAGCTTTGAATAAGAAGGCCACTCCCTGATTTACCGAGAGAGCTGAATGAAGAAACTAATGTATTACTGGTCATGACACTTCTTACTCTCAGCTGACTCTTGTTATGTTTACTCAGTCTGGTAGACATACACAATGAGAAATACTAGTTAACACTATCGAGCCCACACTTCTGTACAGAGAAAGACAGCAGCACTCCAAAACGACTGTTTTTTTTCTCCAGCAAAATCTGCATTTTTGAAGATCTCTCACAATCGTATGACAAGATATCACACTTGAAGCAGCAGTGGGTCGAATTGAGGAAAAATTATGATTAAAAAAAGTTATTTTTATAAAACGGTTGCTATATCCTAAAAGTAGTGCATGAGACAGGTAATCTGAAAAAAAAAAAAATCATGTGCTTCTGTGTCCTCCGGTGCTCCTAACGGCATCTGCGAGATTTCACAGATCGAAGGAAAACAACCAATCAGAGCCGAGCTGGAGTCTTGCCTTCTCTGAGCAGCTGTCAATCACTCGCGAACTCTGATCAAACGGTCAAACTAGGCAGCGCTGATCAAATATGAGTCATATTCTGTTACTGTAATGCCTATTTCTCGCCTCACATGTTTTCAGAAACATCATGTAGTGTACTGTTTAGCTGTAAAATTAGAAAGTTTGTGGAAGCCGGAAGCCATGTTGAGATCAGTTGAGGAAATACCAAGCACCGCCCTCCAGCCGGAGTACAGCTCAATAGGAACGCTCTCTCTCTGAAAGTCTCCCATCACGGGCTTTTTAAAGCCTGAAAGTCTAGTTTTCTCTCAGAACACTTGAATTATAATATGCTGAAAGCTTATTATGGAATTTGTTTCCAATGATGCCAAAAACATTCTGCCTACTGAAGCTTTAACACCATCAAGCTCACACTTCTGTACAGAGTAAGACAGCAGCGCTCCAAAACGGCTGTACTTTCTCCACTTTCTCACAATCGTATGACAACATATGACACTTAAAATGCATTATGGTCAAAGATTGTGATAATAATACGAACTAAGATTAAACTAAATCTCATGGACTAAGTAATAACTGCAGTAAAATAAGGAAACTGACAGGTCTAATCCAGCCCACTGTTCTGAGGAAAATTGACATGATACAACAAAAGGCTAAAACGATGCCTCTGCTGCATGTGTCCGGACAAAGTCTTGGTGTTGGAATGCTGCAGGAATCTCAACTGCAGTGGGTTTAGATGTGCACAATGTGGGTTAACTGCAGTGTGTGTGTGTGTGTGTGTTCATGTGTGACTGAAAGAGAGGAAAAACAAAGCTCATTCAGCCTTCTAGGGGAAGACAAACAAGGAGTGAATGGTTATTCCTGTGTTGTTATGGTAATGCTTGACACGAAAAGAAATGACTGCGACACAAACTATTAACAATGCTGCCACACGTATAAACTAAAACGCAAAGCACAGTCACATGCATTTTTCATCATCAAAATAAGCAACATGTAGAGGAAGAGAAATGGATTTCAGAGAGCACACAGATACAGTACATAACAGGCAACATCTGCCAAGAAAACCAGGCGAAAACCACACACTTGAACACAACAGAGCCGGCAAAAATAGCGCGATGACGCTGGGAGAGAAAGAGAAGTCTGTAATTCAGCGAGGAGCCTATATAGTGATTAAGTTCCATGTAAAAAAATGCAAACACACACCACCCACTCTCACTGCCTCTGTCGCAACGGAGCTTCCTGTCAGAGCAACTGCTACCAACAGCAAAAAAAAAAGGAGAGACTCCACAGATATGTGCAGCAAACAACATCTTAATCATTAAAAAAAATCAATATGTAGTTTATTGCAACCATGGAGGGGGGATTGTTTAGCTATGGCTGTAAAATCGGCCTCTACAATTCTCTTGACGCAGCAGAAATTTGCTTTATAAGTAAAACCGCGCTTCCTGTCACGAGAAAAAGAAAATATACGTTTATGGTAAACTGAGAGAAAGATGATCAAAGAGAGCGACACCCTCCTCTCTTACAGTCACCATTCCAGCAGTGACTGAACTCGCATAGGTCACGAGGCCACCCGAAGCAGCCATACCACATCCCAACCCCCCTTAACCATGGCAACCACATCACATGACCGTCTCCCATGACCAGCAAACCACTGACAAGCCGGGCCATCTGTAAACCTGAACACGGCGGATTTCCTGTTGTGCTGCAACTGAAACCAATAGAAAATAACCTGAATAGATTTGTTAAATAATAATGAAAAAATATTCAAATGTGGCTTCAAAAATCATGCTGAAACTTAATAACTAATAAGCTGAAACCAATTAAACTCACAACCACACAGAGACAACATTAGTGCCGAGTTGTGCAAATAAAAAACAGGGACAGGAAGTGAAACTTTCACCTTCTCCTCCTTAGAAAAAGATAGATAAAGCGAAACAGGAACTCGACAGGCCCCTTTCGCTCCAAAGGGCAAATTCTTCTGCTATCAGATGTTTATACCACAGCAAGACACAGAAGCTGGGGGGTGTACATTTACAGTATCTGGGGCAAAGCTGTAACTTCGCCCTCTCATCCACCACCGGTTGAACTACATTATTTGAGTTCAACTTGTTCAGCTCTGTTCATGTCTAATCACACAACCTGTGTCAAAGCTCTTGGAGGAAACCTGCTGTGAGCCTCAACTTTACACAGATAGCACAGTTGTAAAAAAAAAAGCCACGGCTTGTGGTGTTTGTAAGGAAGATCTGAGATCTGAGATCTGAGATCTGAGATCTGAGATCTGCTATTGAATGCCACGCGAACACCTCTACACAGAAACCAAATATTAAGCTGAAGTCTTTTCAGCCTTAGGGAGTGAGACAAATATACCTAGTGTGTGTACATGCACATAGTTTTCTGCTCACACATAGAAAACAAATCTGAAAATACTGTTAAGATTGTTGTATATAAGCAGTAGGGACAGCAATATCACTGTTTATCAACGATCAGTCCATCAATATTGTGGTGATATGGATAAAACTGGGTTATTATTTAGCAAATTCTAATGCCTAAATTAATGATTTAGAATTGTAACTTAAGAAATTACATTAATTATAATTAGTAATCACCATGAGGAGTTTTGTCAGATATAATGCATAGCAGCAGTTCACTGCAATATGCATATTTTGGATTATTTCTTTACATGGGATTTGGCATACATTTAGTATATTGTGGTATATATCATTACTAGGGCTGTCAATCGATTAAAATATTTAAAGTGGATTATTCGCATGATTGTCCATAGTTAATCGCAAATTAATCACGCATTTTTTATCTGTTCATAATTTACCTTAAAGGGGAGATTTGTCACGTATTTAAAACTCTTATCAACATGGGAGTGGGCAAATATGCTTGCTTTGTGCAAATGTATGTATACAGTATATATTATTATTGGAAATCAATGAACAACACAAAACAATGACAAATGTTGTCCAGAAACATATATAGTATGACGTGGTTAGGTTTTTTCTAGTTTCATATGATGCCAATATCTTGACTTTAGCTTTAAAACTAACGGCGGTTGTGTTAATTAAAGAAATTAGTGGCGTTGAAACGAATTTGCATTAACGCGTTAACTTTGACAGCCCTACTAATCATTATCATAAAGTCTAATTAATACCACAATATTGATTTCAATGATATTGCCCAGACTCTAATGTACACCGCTGTTCAATCGCACCTGTTGGATGTAACATTCGCGCTGAGTTGCCCCCCTCACAGAACCCTGTAGCCTGACCTCCCCATGCCCCACAGTCACATGGTGCAAAGAATACATGTGATACCATATAGCTTCCACTGGCTAACAGGCGCAGATAACCAGGCCTATACACACAGTCCCAGTGAGGTCTGAGCCTGTGCAGTATGGACAGTGACAGGCAGACACACATGCTCAGAAAAAGAACATACCATAACACAACACATACACAAGCTTGAAGACCAGCGCGTATCTATCCAGCCTCAGAAAGACTGGACTCTATGTGAAGCGGTTTGTTTACCCCCCCCCCACATCCCACACCCCACACCCCCCCACACCCCACACCCCCCAGCCCTCAAGCCATACTGCTGCAGTCGACCAGCCAGCCAGCCAGCCAGCCAGCCGGGGCTAGGTAATCCCTGTAGGTAAACAGAAGCAGAGCGGGGGCCTGCTCAGCCTTTACCGGCCCTCTCTTCACATCACACCACTATACACCCACACACACACTGCACCCACACAGTCAAAAGAGACATTTCTCTGGAGCTGCAGAGCCTGGCTGGCCTCATCTATTAATGCATGTTAGAACGATGACTAGATAGAGGTGTTTTTATCTGTTTTGTTGGTGAGAACGTCTCATCAGGTTCATCAAAGAGTCAAATCTGAGCATCTCTTTACAGAAATTACTGCTGTTTTCAACGCGGACGTTGCAATAGCTTGACAATAACCATGCTTAGATTAACCAGTGTCATGTAAACACACTGCAACAGGCTAACAGAGGTGAGTTACTCATCTCTTTTTCAAACTACAGTCATACCGTGTGTACACACATCGGTCTGGTTTCTATCAGCTTTTTTGATTTTCACAGTGGTCTGTCAGCGTTAACCACACGGAAAGTCTTGTGTTTGAGAAAGAAAGAAAAAAAGCATGACTAGGCCGCAGTAGAAAAATAGATTTTGGGGACTAAAATCGCTTTCATGTTACAACTGCACGCAATAAAGCTTCCATCAAGGTGGTGAATTTGTCAACATAAAACTCACATTGTATGTTCCTATTGTGCTTCTATTTCCTGTTAGCCTTTGGGTTAGCCCCAACTGTCAAACACCTCATGTGAGTTTGGGTTTTGTGGGAAGTGATGTTACAGTAAATTATGCACATTTACTCTTTGACCTACTGTATTACCGTGGGTGTTTGTAGTAATCCAGTTGTTTGTGTGTATTCAAACGTACTAAGCTGTTTAAGCAATGATAAACTCTTGTCCAAACCGCCCGTGACAACTTTGTTTAGGTTCAGCAAACTGGCAGTTAGCCCATTGTGGTAAGCACGTCGAAACAAGTCAACAAAGAGAAGAAAACACAACCTGGTTTCTTTTGTTTTTTAAAAATGCAATTTGTATTAAAAGTCTTGTTTTTTTAAAACAGACAGCCCCGTTGTTAAAGGGCTGGTCTGCAGTTAAACGTACAATCAGGTTAGATTTGTCAACGGTACATCATCACATTTCCTGTTAAAAACAACAAAATAGAACAGAAACAGAATTTTAAGTGGTCTGGAAAAGGTAAGCGTTTGGTGTTGTTGTTGTCACGTCTAGGGTAGATTCCAGTACCTGTGCATTTCAAGAGATATGTTTTGGCTGGACTAAAGCAGACATTGCAAAAATGAACACCTCAGACTTTAAAAAAAAAAAAAAAGGCCAACGTAAAACATACAGAAAACCGCCATTCCATGAACAAAAAGCCTATTGTAGTTTCTTTTTCAGCCTCCACCCCTACGAGATTATCCAGAAGAACAGTTCACTAAATTGTGGATTGCCATGTTTGAAGGGGTTCTTTTGGTGATACGTGTAGGTTGGCACTAAAATCTGAACAGCTGATTTGTTTGTGGAAAGGCACTCGACATTGGAGGGGGGCGATCGGGTCCCCCGTGTCACTTCAGTTAAGGTCTTCTCTCGCACTGAAGAGGAAAAAAAGTGGCACTCGTCACGTTTACTCCACTTTGCAGATAAGCGGCGTCATCTTCTTTTGACTTTGGAAAAAAAAAAAGAAAAATAGGATTTGGAGTGTCGTGGAGGCATTTGCTCTCCAAAAATCGGGTTAGGGCAGAGATATCACCGTAAATCTTTACCCGCCCCCAGACTGTGCACAGTTTATTTAACAAAATATACTCTCTGTCTTCTTATACAGAAATATCCATTTATGAGTGTCTCTAAAGTGTTGCCCTCCGTATCTTTTCCATTTGGGATTTAGTTCCAGTTGAACTGGTGAGGAGGGGGGTTGTTGGTGAAACTCTGGATCCTACACTGTGTTGACATCAATGGTGGACACTGATCGTGCAGCAAAGATACTCCAACCCAGCAGAATTCCTGAAGAGTGGACCCCTCCCTCTGAGTCTCAGTTGCTCCCCTCCTCCTCCTCCTCCTCCTCCTCCTCCTCCTCCTCTCGTCCCCCTGCAGCATTCCTCCCTGTATTTTCCTCCAAGGCCAGGGTGAGACACGAAGAAGAGCTCAACAGTACACACTTGCTGCAACACACTGCCACAAAAACAAGAGATAAGAAGAAGAAGAGTCATGAATGAACTACAACAACCTCTGACAAACAAGACAAAGTATAAATACACTTCTTTTAAAAGCTAACGCTGAAACCCTGAATGTAGGCCGACATACAAGAACATTGGAATCTCCCGACTCCCTTTAACCTCATTCTGGAAAATACCATTTGAGCAACTTGTCTAACAAGTCACTGTAGGTGTACAGCAGCTTCAACCAGGAACACTAACTTTGCCAACCTAATTAAGTCAGTCACAGCTTGCCCCATCCAGTTCTGCAAAATGAGTCAGACACTTCCCCCAATCTGCTTAGCAAAACAATAGAAGTGACTTAGCTATACTGTAGTGGAAACTGGGCACACTGGGCTTATTATATAAATGAGAACTGACAGTAAACTAAAACACACTAATAATAATAAAGCCAAGTTGAACATTTATCCGGTATGTTGTTGTTCCCTTTTATCTGTATAATAGAAAAGCTAATTGTGTAAGCGAATGTGTCTAAGTGGATATGTATATGAATGTGCATGTAGCTATAGACATATGTATATACTGTATGTATATATATATATATATATATGAGGTTGGTTGTATGTATATGTATGTATATGAATATGAACTTATCTGTTGACACTGCACTATTACAACGGGTCTTTTTTTTGTTTATATGTGTTGTTGCTGCTGTCTGTATGTCCCTTTACAAGTATGTGTATGTATTCCTTTAATCTTAAATAAAAAAAATGAAATAAAAAATATGTGCTAAAGAAAGGATTTCATGTTTATAATAAGTACATGTCAGCTTTACATTTTCAGTGTCTCAAACTTTCTTTTTTTTTGTTTATAGATGTTGTTGCTGCTGTGTATATGTTCCTTTACAAGTAAGTGTATGTATTCCTTTAATCTTAAATAAAAAAAAATATGTACATGTGCAAAAAAAAAAGGATTTCATGTTTACCAAGCAAAGAATAAAACTTTTATGGTTGTCCTTGTTTTTCTTATGTTTCTTTTTTTTTGTTTATAGATGTTGTTGCTGCTGTCTGTATGTCCCTTTACAAGTATGTGTATGTATTCCTTTAACCTTAAATAAAAAACATAAAAATAAAAAACAATGTGATAAAGAAAGGATTTCATGTTTATAATAAGTACATGTCAGCTTTTACATTTCCAGTGTCTCTCAAAACTTACCATTGCAAACTTAAAAACCGAGCAAAGAATAAAACTTTTATGGTTGTCCTGTTATTTCTTATGTTGCTTTTTTTGTGTTTATAGATGTTGTTGTTGCTGTCTGTATGTCCCTTTACAAGTATGTGTATGTATTCCTTTAACCCTTTAATAAAAAAATAAAAAAAAAAAAAAAAAAAATCATGGACATGTTTATAATAAGTACATTTTCAGTGTCTCTCAAAACTTACCATTGCAAACTTAAAAACCGAGCAAAGAATAAAACTTTTATGGTTGTCCTGTTTTTTTTTTCTTTTCTTTTTCTTATGTTTCTTTTTGTTTTGTTTATAGATGTTGTTGCTGCTGTCTGTATGTCCCTTTACAAGTATCTGTATGTATTCCTTTAACCTTAAAAAAAATAAAAATATGTATGGACATGTGCTAAAGAAAGGATTTCATGTTCATAATAAGTACATGTCAGCTTTTACATTTACAGTGTATCTCAAAACTTACCATTGCAAACTTAAAAACCTAGCAAAGAATAAAACTTTTATGGTTGTCCTGTTTTTTCTTATGTTGCTTTTTGTTTTGTTTATAGATGTTGTTGTTGCTGTCTGTATGTCCCTTTACAAGTATGTGTATGTATTCCTTTAACCCTTTAATAAAAAAATAAAAAAATAAAAACAAATATATGGACATGTTTATAATAAGTACATTTTCAGTGTATCTCAAAACTTACCATTGCAAACTTAAAAACCTAGCAAAGAATAAAACTTTTATGGTTGTCCTGTTTTTTTTTTCTTTTCTTTTTCTTATGTTTCTTTTTGTTTGTTTTATAGATGTTGTTGCTGCTGTCTGTATGTCCCTTTACAAGTATGTGTATGTATTCCTTTAACCTTAAAAATAAAAATATATATATATATATGGACATGTGCTAAAGAAAGGATTTCATGTTCATAATAAGTACATGACAGCTTTTACATTTTCAGTGTCTCTCAAAACTTACCATTGCAAACTTAAAAACCGAGCAAAGAATAAAACTTTTATGGTTGTCCTGTTTTTTTTTCTTATGTTTCTTTTTGTTGTGTTTATAGATGTTGTTGTTGCTGTCTGTATGTCCCTTTACAAGTATGTGTATGTATTCCTTTAACCCTTTAATAAAAAATAAAAATAAAAATATATGGACATGTTTATAATAAGTACATTTTCAGTGTCTCTCAAAACTTACCATTGCAAACTTAAAAACCGAGCAAAGAATAAAACTTTTTATGGTTGTCCTTCTTGTTTCTTCTTCTTTAAAGAATGACACAAGACGAGCAGCACTGGTCGTCGCCATTTGGTGTGGAGGCATAGTTCATCTGTCGGACTATCTCTGCAAACAGTTCGTCCACCGACGTTTTATTTTTGGCTGAAGTCTCGATGAACGGGCAGTTCCACTCGTCCGCCAGAGCCTTCCCTTCTCCGGACGACACCTCCCTCTCTCCCTCCAGGTCCACTTTGTTCCCGACCAGGATCATGGGCACCCTCTCGTACCTCTTCACCCGGATGATCTGATCCCTCATGGGCTTGATGTCCTGGAAGCTCTGCTGGTTCACCAGGCTGTACACCAGGATGAAGCCCTGGCCGTTCTTGATGTACAGGTCTCGCATGGAGGCGAACTGCTCCGTGCCCGCCGTGTCCAGGATCTCCAGCACGGACGGAGACGAGTCCACCTCGATCTCCTTGCGGTAGAAATCCTCTATCGTGGGGTCGTATTTCTCTATGAAGGACCCCGTCACGAACTGGACGGTTAGTGCGGATTTACCGACCCCTCCGGACCCGAGAACCACGACTTTGTACTCTCTCATGGTTCCCCCAAAACAAGCCGCCTGTTTCTGCGCTCTGAGCCGCTGCTGTAGCCGCCCTGCTGGGTTGTTCGAACCGGGCTCTGGTCGGTGTTTACCGGGGCGTGGCCGACAAACTATCGCGGTTCTGGGGGTGAATATTGTTGTTTTGGACCCGAGCTCAGCATCGGTATTGTGGCATGTTGTGTTCCCGATGTAAAGCCCAGCCGGTTTCTGTAGATAGAGAGCTTCCCCCGGTTTCCTTCAAGTAGCCACCGAAGCGCCCGTTCCTCTCTTTTTGTAGCAGTCAAGTCAAACCGAAACTAACACCCTCCACTTCCGGTAGGAGATTTCAAAATAAAACATGGAACAGTCGACTTCAACTTACAGTGTAGTCTACACCAGGGGTGCCCAATACGTCGATCGCGATCTACCGGTCGATCGCAAAGGTAGTATGGCATTAAAAAAAAAAAAAAAAAAAAAAAAAAAATTTTTTATTTTTTTTTTTAAAATAGACTTCAGCCAACAAATTGCAACACTGTTTCACCTGAACTCATCTGGAGTGGAGGATGAGATTTTGACACTACAAACTGACATTCAGCTTAAGTCCAGGGCTCATGGACAGTTCTGGAACTTACTCACAGAGGAAAAGTACCTCCACATGAGGAAATGTGCTACCTCCTTGACTGCATTATTCGGCTCCACTTATTTATGCGAGTCAGCCTTTTCCCACATGAAGATTATTAAGTCTAAATACCGTTCCACCTTGACTGATGATCATTTGGAAGTGTGCTTGAGGCTGGCTATCAGCAGCTACTGTCCGGACTATGCATCCCTGGCTGATTCCATTCAGTGCAAGTCATCAGAGTAAGGTAATGACAAAAAATGTACAGAGTTATATTGTACAATATGGGTTCATGCAGTTATGCAAGGTACACCAACATATATTGTACATATAAAGAATACTCAATATATTTATAAATAAATATATGTTTTGCATTTTTATAGTAGGTAGATCATTTTGACTTGGTCATTTTATAAGTAGCTCGCATGCTGAAAAAGTGTGTGCACCCCTGGTCTACACCAAGGGTACCCAAACCTTTCCCTTGGAGGGCCAAAATTGGAACTCAATGGAGGGCCAAGGGCAAAAATTAAACACCTATTGTATTGTATTATTAAGATGCAAAATGGTACTAGGATCCCAATGCAATTTATGCATTTCCAAGACTGTTTAGGGACCCCAGTATGTAGAAAGATTAAAATACACTATTTTTAGAATAGGCAAAAATAACACATGTATACTGCATTCAAAGAACTGCATGTTTTCCCCAAAACTGCATAGGATTATTATAAAATGGGCATGTCTGTAAAGGGGAGACTTGTTGGTACCCAGAGAACCCATTTTCAGTCACATATCTTGAGGTCAGAGGTCAAGGGACCCCTTGACAAATGGCCATGCCAGTCTTTCCCCACCAAAATTTAGTGTTTAGAGTGTTAGCCTCCTTCCTGACAAGCTAACATGACATGATATGGTACTAATGGAGTCCTGAGGTTTTTCTAGTGTCATATGATGTCACTATCTTCAAACCATAAACCAGAGCCTGGTACGGCCTCCAAAAGACAGTAAAGTCGGTTGGTTCTTTTAATAAAAAAAACTTTGCTAACATCTGGCGGGCCAAATCAAACCTGATGGCAGGCCAACTTTGGCCAGCGGGCCCCACTTTGAACAGCCCTGGTCTACACTGCTCCTCCAGACCAACAGAGGTTCTCTGTGTCTTGTGAAGTGACGGGGCTCCGCAGCGAGAAACGTTATCGTCTCCGACCGGGTGCCGGTGTCTCCCTCTGACCGCGGTCGGGAGGCTGAAGCAGGAAAAGCCAACACTAGGATCAGCAGTGATTCATGGAGAGACCTTCGTCTGGTCAGCTAACATTACTGCCAAGCAGGTGAAATATAGAGTGATATTGTTGTTTTAGCTGACGTGTGTCGCCTCACTGTTTTGAGCGATGCTTGTTCATGTCTATTTAGAGCGAGCAAGCGCGAGCCCGACGCTGACTTTTGTTGACTTAACGGCCACAGGTGTCGCTGTTAACAACCAATTCTGAAATTTACAAATAGTCCCTTTAATTATTAAAATAATCAACAATTATTTTATTCCAACAGGAGCAGTAAAGAATGCTTAGAAAAACACAACAGTATAATGTACTCAGTGGTAGAAAGTTTCTACGTACATTTACTCAAGTACTGTACTTAAGTACAATTTTGAGGTGCTTGTACTTTACTTGAGTATTTCCATGTTCTTCTACTCCATTACATCTCAGATGGAAATATTGTACTTTTTACTCCACTACATTGATTTAATAATTTTACAGATTCAGATTATTAATACAAAATATAATCAACGCAATAAATGATGTATTATTATAGATTAAACTACCCAGCAGTGTATAAAGTCATTAAAATGAGCTCCACCTTTACCAGCTGCAACATTAAAGTGATGAACACATTAATGCATCAATAAGTATATCCAATAATATACATTATTCTGCATAATGTGTACTTTTATGTAGAGTAAGTGAACTGTTTCATTCAACATTCGTGACACTATTTTGCTCAAATTATTGTTTTTGTTGTTGTTATTACATGAATGTAAAAAAAAAAAAAAAAATACACCCTCTTTAAAACCGAGTTGTTTGATTTCCGGTGTAATTGTTGCTAACTTGACGCTGAAGAGCTCTCTGCTGCTTCCTGCCCACACTCAGCACGCACAGTCTGCGTGAGTCTGCGTCCTACGTCACTCAATAAATACTCTCCAGTGTTTAGTTAAAGGTGCAGTGCGGCTGATATCGCACAGTCAGCGCGGCTGCTACACTCATTATTACCCACGCAGACAGACCTGCCACACCTTAGTTTCGACATCACTGATCCTTAGGCTTTACTCCTTCTTGACTCATTCTCACACAACTTCCTGGAAAAGGCCTATCTGCTGCAATTTGTAACAGCCAGCTTATTGCTTAACCCACAAAACACAATGTGCGTCTTCTTTTTTTCTCTCTTTTAAACTCTGGGTCCATCACATTAATTCCAATATTTCTAAAGATATCAGAAGAAAAAAACATCAAGAACATTTCAAAATCTAAGGGGAAACTGTAACACATCCTAGCAAATCTGAATGACATAACAACAACAATTAAGAGGAAGTGACTCACATTACCAATCATGTGAAGCATGACCCAGCATATGACACATTATAGGGCTTTTGTCTTGCATGTCCCCACACTCCTTAGTTCTTATTTTGTTTTTTTTCTTGATGCCTCCGGGCACCACATTAAAGCTTAAGTAGGCAGAAAGTTTTGGTCATCATTAAGAAAAAAATTCCATAATAACCTTTCAGCATATTGTAACTCTAATTGTGCAATTTTGTTAATAGTCTGTTTATTGTCAATACTGTATATACTGCACCTTTTTTATATTTCCTTCTATTTAAATGGTTCATATTTTGTTACACTTTGTTTAGCACTTTGTTTTTTGCACTATCCCCTTTGCTGCTGTATACTGCAAATTTCCCCACTGCGGACTAATAAAGGAATATTTTATCTTATCTTATCTTATCTTATCTTATCTTATCTTATCTTAATTCAAGTGCTCTGAGAGATAATTTTACTTCTGCACCTCCTCATGGCTCTGTTTTGGCTTTAAAAAAATCTAGCCCGTGATGGGAGACTTTGGTCATTTCAGAGAGAGAACGTTCATGTTGAGCGTTTCTATTGGCTGTGCTCAGGCTGGTGGGCGGTGCTTGATATTTCCTCAACAGATCTCAACATGGCTGTCGCGTCACAGACTTTCTCATTTTACAGCTAAACAGTAACATTACAAGATGTTTCTGTATAGATTTGAGGCATGAAATGGGCATTACAGTAACAGAATCTTGATTAAATTTGATCAGTGCTGCCTAGTTTGACCGCTTTATCGGAGTTTGCGAGTGATTGACAGCTGCTCATAGATGGCAGGCTCCAGCTCGGCTCTGATTGGTTTGGGCAGATGCCATTAGGAGCACCGGAGGACACAGAGTCACATGATTTTTTTTCAGATTACCTGTCTCATGCATTACTGTCAGTTTTATTTCATTTCCTTGTTCACTGACTTGTGCCATTGAGCCTCTTTTTTCTGTAGTCAGTCAGATCAATATCTGAACCACATGCAGACCTATACCAGGAAGGAAAGTTGTTTGTTCTCTTGGTTGTCCGTCAAAATATTCTGGAATCTGGAAATTACCATGACTCATGATTTGTGGCGCACAAATACAAGTGGAAAACCACATGAAAAATTGTAATAAAATCTATCACATTTCTCAGTTTGTATGTGTGCATGTGGGTGTGTATAAGCTCATCATTACATCCTCTTGTAAACCGTGAAGCAACCACTGTTTCCAATCAATGCCCGTCAGCATAGCGCAGTGATGATTAAACCACAGTCGTGACCTCATCACCTCGAGGGATGGCTGGGGAAAACTCTGCCGGATCAATAGAATTTTAATTCATCCACAAATCAACGACAGTGATACAACACACACACACACTCGTGCAGTTGCGGTTAGACCCGTGAATGGGGAGGTAAATCTGTGAGTTGGTAGTATGGCATCACTGTGATTGTTGAAGCTCAAAGGATATGTCATAATGTCAAACACAGAAGGTTGTCATACATCTAGATAGATAGTAACTTTATTGATCCTGAGGGAAATTCAAGTTTCCAGCATCACAGTTCCATAATGCAAAACATGTTAGTAAAAAGGCAGTAAAAAATGTAGTAATGCAAAGTACAAAGTGCAAAAAAAAGATACCAGATATAAAAATACAAGGAGATGAAGAAAACTGTTAAAACTGAATATAGTGCAGGGTAACAGTAGGTGAAACATGTGGATTAGCGCCGTCATGTGGGTTCTCCAAGTGCCCTGCAGCTGGTCCCACCCCAAATCCCGTTAACAAACAACAAGTCAAAGTCTATATGAAGACAATCAGCACTCAGCCCCATGGGGAGGCGAGGGTAATGTGACATAGAGCCTTGTGATGTGGATTGTCACATGTGTGTGAGTGATCCCCTTTGAATGTAAAACCAGGCCGTCCTGTCGGAGTTTCTTTTCACACACCGCTGATAATTAGATAGACATGGTCACTTTATCAATTATTAGTGTGCCAAAATGTGGTGGTGGTGAATTCACCACAACAAACTAACAAAGAGCTGGATAACGGTGATGTGTGGCCTTTCACACTGTTGTCATGGTGTTTAGGGCCTCTGGCTTGACTTTGTGTGCTCAAAATGTGGTACTTCCCTCTCTCTAATACACTCAAGTCACATGAACAAAGAGGCAATATTAGCTGGGAGATGATGCTGAATAAAAAAATCCCTTGATGTTAGTAAAAACAGGTTCCAAATTGGTTTAGCTGCATTTTATAAACACATAGATAAGTGCAAGGCTACTGTATCTTTAATCAATACTCATAATTATGCACATTTAAAGAGTTGTCGGTCGCTTTTTGTGGTGCTGTCCTTTCACTGTAACTCAGCAAGGCGTCAGGTGAAACTCAAACAAGGACTTTCAGACTAAAAAGTAGCTTTCAGATTGTAACTTTGGAAGATATAAATTTAGGCTAATTCGGACTGCTGATGCTTCATATATCAGCTTCGGCTGAACTTTAGATTGTAGACTTTGTCCCCCCATCTCATACACTTTACGGCCCATATCGAGAGGAGGAAAGATTACAGCAACATTGAAAGACTTTGGTGGATGAACTCTTTCAATGTCATGTGAGTATTGTATTATTACCGGTGAGGTGTAATTCATACTGTGTAATATTTTCAGGTGGAATTTCATTCTCACTGTGCAATATCATTTTTCCACTTGTACAATTGTGTTAATAGTCTGGTAATAGTCAATACTGTATATATTGTTCCTATTTCTAATATTTCCCCTTATTTATGTTGTTCCTATTTTTATATTTCCTTCTATTTAGATTGTTCATATTTTGTTTCATTTTTGTTTTGCTTTTTGCACCGTGTTGCTTTTTGTTTTTTACCGATGCTTCTTGTTATTTGCACTATCCCCTTTGCTGCTGTACATTGAAAATTTCCCCACTGTGGGACTAATAAAGGAATATCTTATCTTATCTTATCTCTTATCTTATTAACATCTTAACCTGTCCTACATTTACTATGTTTTGGCCGACTCAGGGCAGTTGAAAGAAGTTGTAAAGTAAACATTGACACATTTTTAAAGGAACAGTGTTTAACATTTCGGGGGATCTATTAGCAGAAATGTAATCTAATATTAATAACAATATTTTCATTAGTGTATAATCACCTTAAACTAAGAATCGTTGTGTTTTCGTTAGCTTAGAGTGAGCCCTTCATATCTACATAGGGAGCGGGTCCTCATGGAGTCCGCCATGTTGCTCTGCCATGTTTCTACAGTAGCCCAGAATGGACAATCCAAACACTGGCTCTAGAGAGAGCCTTTAGTGTTTTTACGCTACCTGAAGGCCATCGTAGTTCTCTGATACGCTTGTGAAACTGCGGCAACGTGAGCCCCAGAGTGCAAAACCGTGCTGCCTGCTGCCATCTGACTTCTATTATTATGGATGGCCTCTGAGCGAGGTGAACGGCGTTTCCATGGTTTTGTACTCAGCGGCTCACGTTATCGCAGTCTTGGAAAGGGAGGAGTGAACGCAGGGATACTCAGTCGGTTGCAATCTGGAACTACATCACTAAATGCCGCCAAATCCTACATACTGTACCTTTAACCTGTACATTTACTTATCTGTTGGCCAATTGAGGGCATTTGAAACAAGCTGTAAAGACAACTATGACATATCATCAACTTTTAAGGTTAATATGGAGAACTAGTTAGAAAAACACTTGCTTTTTGCACACATCTAGCAGATAAAGGGCAACATTAGCATTCATAGGGAGTCATATTTATGGCAACTTGGCGAATAATAAGGTAGTCCAATATTCACTCTCCTTTTAATTCTGTTTTTTTTTGGGTCTCCAACAGCTCCTGGGGGAAATATCTGTGTTTTTAGCTGCTAAATACTCCACTGTGTTCACCAGCTAGTCCATTATAACTTTGTCTGTCTGGCATTTGGTGCTGAGCAGGTGTAGCAGTGAGATTGTTGGGAGCTTTTTCACTGAAAACAGCCTGCTGCATCTGGAAGCGATGCTGATGAGAGCAGTGAACTAAACATTAAAGCTGGGGGCCAGAAAACCTAAACAATGAGTTCCAAGAAACACTCCACAGAGCTGAAGGGAACTGCAGTTATATTAGCGACATCTACTGTACATACACATAGTGATCAGATTAAAATATTGATTATTGCAGCTTTAAAATATTTGCATTGCTAACACTTTCTTTATCCGCATATTTGAGCTTTCTAGTTACAGCTTCTTATGATGCCTGGGCTCCTTGCCCCTGACCTAACACCACTTTCATCTCATATCATTCCCAGCATGCTCTAATTGAAATAGCCTAGATAGCTCCTCTGTGATCTATTCAGCAGGAGGTGAACGCCTACATAACAACACAATAAGATGTACAACGACAGGTCTTTAATCGTCACTCCCTGTCCTGCGAGAGTGACAGTAGACTAATTAAAATGTCTGAGACCGCTGAGCTAATTAATGACAGAGATAAGACCCCTCCGATGTTTCCATGCCGCCGGGGCTCAAAGCCCTTTCAAACAACTTTCTGGCTATAATTTCAAAAGAAAAGGACCTGTGGCAACATTTTATTATTTGGTTTGGATCCACCGTTTATAGCCCCCTGACCTTAAATTAATAACTCTGTTTTTTTTATTATAGTTTGTATTTCCACTCATCCTCTGTGGCAATGTGTGTGTTTTGATTTATGAATGATTCAGATGGTGGGGGATGCCCATTCATCATTCCGTTGATGCATCAGAGCACAGTGTAAATAAAATGCCTTCCAAAGCCATCTTGTGATTAGACTTCACGGCTATAAAAGTCACAATTATGGCCAGAACATGGCAGCTATAGATCAAACATTATACTCGTTACACATGATAACTCAAATAAAGGCTATTAAGCGCTGTTATGTAAATGGTTTATATGTTATGTAAATCGATTATTCTCTTACAACATGTTGTACAAAGAAAGGGATTAACGATTCATTCTTGACCTTTGAAATACTAGTTTGACAAAATAATCTTAAGCCTATTGAGTCTGTTTGGCGTCCTGGAAACACAGGTCACATATTTGTTTTACATTGTTTTATCATCTTCATACTTAGTTACGCTTCCAAATTTTATGAAAAATGTATTATAAAAAACATTTTCAGTTGATGTAATGTTCCCGTCTGCTACAGCTAATTACACATTACTTTGGTTTGGGGTCTCAAAAGCAACTGGCGGGAAAAAATACAATGGATTTTCTGAAGCTATCTGACCATCCGACACATTTCTGACTGAATTGTATTAACCCCCAACACATGTAACATCACTATGGAGGATAACACACTGTGCATTTCTTTATTTTGTGTGTGGATTACTGTTTGTCCACCAAAAGGAATTTGTTAATACATAGCCCCCACAGTGGTGGGAAAAACTACTCAGATCTTTTACTTCAGTAAAAGTAGCAATACTACCGTGTAGAAATACTCTGTTACAAGTAAGAGTCCTGCATTCAAAATCTTACTTGAGTAAAAGTACAAAAGTATTTTGTAGCATATTATTATTATTATTATTATTATTATCATTATTATCATTATTATTATTATTATTATTATTATTATTGTTATTATTATTATTATTATTATTATTATTATCATTATTATCATTATTATTATTATTATTATTATTATTATTACTATTATTATTGCTATTATTATTATTATTATTATTATTATTATTATTATTGTTATTATTATTATTATTATTATTATTATTATTATTATTATTATTATTATTATTATTATCTATACTTATTGTTGCATTAATGTGTTCATCAATTTAATGTTGCAGCTGGTAAAGGTGGCGCTCATTTTAATCACTTTATATACTTTTGGGTAGTCTAATCTATCATCATCATTTATTAGTTGATTATATTTTCGAATATGTAAATCAAGGCATCAAGTGTTTGACAATTTATTTTTCTTATGCTTTTCATTGTATGTAAATACTACTTCTTTCTGGCTGTCCACTTGTTGGTATGATCATTCTCTTTTTCTTTATTTTTAGTTTTTTGTATTCTACATGTTCGAAATAAATTTTGAAATGAAATGAAATGAAATATATTGTATTAATAATTTTAATCTGCAAAGTAACTAAAGGTGTCTGGTAAATGTAGTGGAGTAAAAAGTATAATACTATTTATATTTTATATATTTCCCTCTGAGATGTAGTGGAGTAGAAGTATAAAGTAGCAGAAAATGGAAATACAATAATACAATAAGTACAAGCACCTTGAAATTGTACTTAAAAAAGATGGGAAAGACTGAAATGAGTGACAGCTGTCTGTTCTGGATCAGACACAAACTTAGTCCGTCACAGTTGCCTTCACTTTTAGACCATTTAGTCACTATAGGACTCAAAAAAGTATGATTGTATGTGACGATAAGAATAAAGTTTTTAATTTATTTTAAAAGCAAAAGGTTTCATAGGGGAATTGCAGAAAAGAGCAGTGGTTCCCAAAATGGGGGTCAGGACCTCACAAGAGGGCGCTGGATCAATCTGAGGGGTCCTAAAAAGATGGGGAATTAAAACAAAATTTGACTTTTTCCAACTAAAAAGGTTGGGAACCCTGGACTGGAGCAGGAGTTCCAGCTTTGTTTTCTGCAGTGAGGCTCTTTGTCCAGTGGAGGGCAGCAGACTTACATGCAACCTTGTGAGTGCTCTGGCTATTTCCTGGCTATGGGTTCAGATGTTCATAGCTCAGGTGAGCACTCCACACTGAGGTGAGAGTGCTGTGAAATGTGCAGCGTACGTGTCATTTTACGCAGACAAAAAATGGAATCACATTGAAAAATTTACAGGAATTCGCATAAAACGTAAACACTATTATGTGATTGTATTTTGATTTGTGTCAGAACATGTTTTATTGCATAAATGCAATTTGTAACTTCACAATTCTGAAAGAGGCATGAATATAATGCACAAACGGCAAGGAGGGGATTTTCAGTTTGCCGGATGAGAATTCAGCATTGTTCAAACTGCAGAAAGAACGAAGACAAAAGGCTGTTGTCTTGCGTCAAATGCCATTATATTCATCAAGAAAGCTGGAGCAGTCTGGAGAGAAACTGATAGACATTGTGGCACACACCTTCTCAACCAAACTGATTACAAAATGAATACAAAAAAACAGAGAGCGACATGATGTAAAACAAGACAGAGAGGAGAAAAAAAGAAAGAAGAAATTAAAAAAAGAAAGCGGGTGACAGATAAAGAAAGTAGAAGACACAGGGTCTTTCATCCGGCCCACAATGACAGCCTTTCATGTGTGGAATTTCATCATTAATAATACATACAGTTCTGTCCAGTTCAGTACAGTTGACTGCTGGGGGTTAAAGTTTAGGGTTGAGAGTCACAGTAACCATCATCATCACAGAGAAGAGCCTGACATTCTCGCTTCCTCGCTCGAGCTGATCGAGGGTGCTTCATAATAATGAGAAACGCTGTCAGCGAGTGTGTTGTTTTCATGCTTTGCAGCTCGAAGGTTGCCTCGGGAGGCTGCAGCCGTTTTGTAAAGTCCTCAGGCAGATGTGAATACTCTTGTCGTACCCAGATGACATTCTGGGGAGCGTGATGTGTCCACGCTTCAGTGTCGTGGCCAGAGAGAAATGGCAGAATCCCAGCAGAGATGTAATTACTGCTGCTGCAAACACAATGGGAGCAATTCATCCATTAAAATAGGAGGTGTGTGTGTGTGTGTGTGTGCACTCATCCTATAACCCACTCCACACACTCTCTCACACAATCTGTGCTAAATAGGAATTGGAATTGGAAAATGCTCTGAGGTCCACTGGGGTTTTTCACGGAAGACCTCAAATGGACACAAATAAAGCGTCTGACTTCTCACCTTATAAGACCGCATTATTGCCACTACCGTAAGTGCATCATGGGTGACATTTTGTACACATGTACACACTAATAAAAAAAATATTTGTGAGTTCACACAAAATACTTTTAGATTGTTTTCTTTGAGGTTCAATCTGGTAATCAAATCTCTCGCTTTATGGCCGAGAGTCAGATAAAAAGATCGATACCACTCTCGTGTCTGTGCTCTAAAAATGAAGCTCCAGAGAGGCAACAATTGAATTAGCTTAGCATAAAGACTGAAAGCAGAGGGAAACAGCTAGCCTTCAAAAGATTAGAAAAAAATCTGCCACCAGCACCTCTAAAGCTCATTAATTACCACAATATATCTCATTTGTTTAATAGGTACTAATACCAAAGTGTAAAAATGATGGTGCGGTGCTGTGTGGAGTTATGTGACAGACTTTTCCTTTAATGGCTGTGAGTAAACCACAAAATACTTACACATAACAATCCTAACTCAAGGTCCACTTTTTAGCCTTTTCAGGAGCTTTTAACTGTGTTACATGGTCTTCATCAGCAGATGTAGTTTGTACAGTTGACATAGAAATGGATCCGTTGACATGATTTTATCCTTAGCACCTTTAGGACTTCTCACCGAAGAGATGGCTTAAAAGTTTTGCATGAAAGTTAATTCTTGACCTTGGAAATAGTACTTTAACAAAACAATCCTAACTCAGGGTCCACTTACCAGCTTTTTCCGAGGCTTTCAACCTTTTCACATGGACTTTGTCATGAGTGCACTTCTAGTTTACTAAACGAATGCTGTATAGAAGAAGACTTGAAACTAGCGATTGAGAACATAAACTCAGACTTCTTTTTTGCAACCAGAGGCGTCGCCCCCTGCTGGCTATTAGAAAGAATACAAGTTTAAGGCACTTCCGCATTGGCTTCACAAAATAAGTGATTGCAGAGATAGGAGAAAGGTTGGTCCTGTGGTAATCATATTGTAATTTCTAAATTAATCAATTTTGAAAAAAATAAATAAAAAAACAAGTTGTCATCAACACAGACTAGATGCGGATCGGGAGCCAAATTTGACTTTATTTAAAAAACGTATCTACATTAGTGAGGATGTGACCTTAAACCCGCTGTCAGCCCATAACACCTTGGAGACCAGCCTCTGTGACTCACGGTGCAGCCCCCCTCCGCTGTCTCCAGCTGGATCAATACTCATTTGATTGGGGAGTTCACGCTGTGTGAGACCAGCGGGCCGAAGCAACAGGCACTCGGGCCTGCTGCACACCAGAAAAAGAGTGCTCGGGCCACGGCCAAGGCCTGCTCAGCGCACCATGCTGATGACCACTCAATCATGACCACAGTCACTCGGCTAAGATTAGCAGGGAATCCAGGACAAGTGGATCGGTTTACAGACGCTCACACGAGCGCGCACACGCATGTATCAGCCCAGAAGGGGAATCCCACAGAGGAATCAAAAGTTGGGTACAAAAACTGTACAAAGCAGTGGAGAGCTAAATCACCTATACAGGCTGTTAACGGTTGTTTGATGCAGTTTTCTCTTAACTGTCAAACTCGTGAGGGTTTCCAGCTCATTTTAAGTTGTTACGGTCAGCAACAGTAGTTTCACTATTACGGTACATTTCCTTTTAATGATCCATAGCATCACTTCCACTTCATTTTAACTACTTCCCCATTTCACTTCTCTGTCTGACACAGTCCACTGAGAGAGACACAACCTTGCTCTTTTTTGTCCAGACGGACAAACCCCCTCCAGACAAGACACCTGTGTGTGTGTGTGTGTGTGTGTGTCTATATGTGTGTTGGTGCATGTTGCCATTTTTCACCTGGCCTAACCCAGACCATTAATCATCCGCAGCCATTCGGTAGCCACGACACTCTCACACTGGCACCACTTATAGTCTACACAGACATCCATAAACACACACACACACACACACACACACACACACACACACACTGAACTGCTAGGATTAATAGGGTGACGCAGCCAAGCAGGACAGGATAATAGAATCTAAACAACGAGGCTGTAGGAGAAGAGAAAAGAGGAAAGGAGAAATGGAAAGGGGAGGAGAGAGAGAGACGACTTATCACTGGAGGAGGTCGGGGAAAGGGAGGTGGATTTATGGCGGAGACGTAGAGGTCGGAGACGAAATTGGTAACGCAAAGTACGTTTTGGATGTGGAGAAATACAAATATAATTTTGTCCGGCTGTTTTTTTTTCTTTCTTTCTTTGATTAACTCTAACACTGTGGAGGTGCAGCAGTTTTTAGAGGGCAAACTGTTTTGTCAGCTATTTTCTTGAGGAGTATGCACTCCGCTGCTGATCATCTCTTTCTGCTAATGGATAAATGGAGGAGTGTGTGCAGCATGTGGATGCATCTGTGTGTGGACTCGTCAATATTTGTGAATGCATTTGTGCGTGTGTCAGGAGAATTCAAAGAAAGTAGCCTGGGGTCCACATACCGAAAATAAATTAAAGTTGCAGGAGGCAGAATGTTTTTCCGATTCAACTGAAATTTATAAAACTTAATTCTCAGTATACTCACTTACATTTCCTCGCTTTTCTTAAAGGGGCAGTAGGCAGAATTGTTTTACGTTTTTGGCATCATTGGGAAAAATATTCCATAATAACCTTTCAGCATATTGTAATTCAAGTGTTCTGAGAGAAATCTAGACTTCTGCTCCTCCTCATGGCTCTGTTTTCAGGCTTTAAAAAATCTAGGCCGTGATGGGAGACTTTGGCCAATCACAGGTCATTTCAGAGAGAGAGCGTTCCTATTGGCTGTTCATTCAATGAAGGCAGCTGTCAATCACTGACGAGCTTAGATCAAACGGTCAAACTAGGCAGCGCTGATCAAATATACATCAATATTCTGTTACTGTAATGCTTTTTCTCGCATAGAATGTTTTCAGAAACATCTTGTAGTGTACTGTTTAGCTGTAAAATGAGAAAGTTTGCTCCGGCTGGTGGGCGGTGCTTGGTATTTCCTCAACTGATCTCAACATGGCTGCCGGGTCACAAACTTTCTCATTTTACAGCTAAACAGTACACTACAAGATGTTTCTGAAAACATTTTAGAAATAGTCATTACAGTAACAGAATATTGATTCATATTTGATCAGCGCTGCCTAGTTTGACCGTTTGATCTGAGTTTTTTGAGTGATTGACAGCTGCTCAGAGACGGCAAGGCTCCAGCTCGGCTCTGATTGGTTGTTTTCCTCCGGTCTGTGAAATGCACCGGAGGATATAGAGACACATGCTTTCTTTCAGATTACCTGTCTCATGCCCTACTGTCAGGATATAGTGACCGTTTTATAAAAATAATAAAAAAACATTTTAATCACATTTGCTCCAGTTCTACCCACAGCGGCGTTAATAATACAATCTGATTAAAGTGGAAATAACCTTTGTTTTGTTTCTAATTTACTGGCTGATTTATTTCAGTACCAGGAAGCTGTCACACTCGTATCTTGATTTGGATTTCATAGGAAATGATTAGACCTTCCTTTGGTACATTTCACACTGCAAACACACCCAAACCAACAGCAGCAATACAATAGCTTAGAGTCACCTGCTAAGCATGCAAGGTGTATCTCTGTCAAATGACCTGGGAAAACACACCTCCCACGGGAGACTAAATCCTTGATAACGCAGCTTAATCCGGGGTGGATCATTAACTCCCACATGCCAGAATACAGTAAGAAGTACAGCACATGAGGTTACAGTGTACATGAATACTGCTGGAATCTGCAGCCCACGCTTATACAGCGCGGTGGTGAGGGGAGAAAGTGACAAAACAATGGAGGCCCAGAAAAAAAGAACTTTGAAGTGATTAACTTTGAAGTAGCTAAATCACAGTTACAAAGGCAAAGTTAAATGCCAATTAGCACCATGTGTCGGCTTTAAAAGAGATTCACTATCGGTGCTTTTTCATGTGAATTTTCAAAGCTGCAGTTGTTAATTAGATTGTAAAAGGATTTTTAAGCCCTTCGCTAATATTTGGGGACTTTATCAGTTTTGTAATGAATAAAATAAGTTTGCATTAAAGTTCTAAGTGATACCAACATTTTGACTTTTTGTTTTTACCAGTGGTTGACTCCTCCAGGATGTAACAAAGTATTTAGCGCAACGACAGACCCTTCAGAACTGCCTTTTCTGGTCTGTGGTGTATAAGGCCCTGTTCAGACCTGGTATTAACATGCGTCCTGAGTGATCGGATCACAAGTGCATTATTATCATACTGTCGGAGATGTGTCAGTGTTTTTGTTCCAGTGCTTTGCACGGAGCGGACTTAGCCATGTGTTTACTACGTGTTTATCTGCATATAGAGCGGGGAAGTGAGATCTGATCACAAGTGGTCACTGGAGACGCATTTGGAGACGTATTCTAATGCCAGGTGTGAACAGACGTACTTAAAGCTGTCCACTTATGATAGGATTACTCAGGACATATACTAATGCCAGGTCTGAACAGGGCTATAAGTCACTGGCATAAAAAGGCTAAGCTGCACAGGAAGTGATTATTTTTTTGTTCGTTTTTAACGAATAAAAGTTATTTAAAAAAGAAAAAACTTGTTACCATTCCACTTGTGTTTCCCAGTCCATACATCTTTATCACTTTGGCCATAGCTATCATTGGCTTCTGTATTGTTCCTGGAAATCTGGGAGATTTAATGACCTGATCTGAGGTAACGCATTAAAAGTGCACACTGTTACAAATTACATTTTATTAAATTACAAATGATGGGTTTTTAAAATATTAGCTAAAATGTTCAATAAAATAAAGCCTTTTCTTTCTAGGAGATGATGTTTAGATCACGTATAGGGAGACAAAAAATGATAGAAAATACAACTGGAGCAGTTCATTTGGAGTCCTGAACTAAACATTTATGAAAGCCTGGCTAAAGCCCTGATCTTAAAGGCCTTGAAAATGCATTTTCTAAATTATGAATGACTCAATAAACCATTTTCTGCCAAAGATAGAAAAGTTTTGGTTATTTGGAGATTACATTTTCTGGGTTTCTTTTTCACTCCGAGCTCTTCTCACTGGTTTGATGTGGGCGGGGCTCAGGAGGAGAGAGGTGATGTCATTTACTTCTGTACCAATCAGGATTTAGCGGCATTTGTGGGTCTCTTGGTCACTGTCACTCAAATCAGATCAAACCACACCCATACATTCCTTATTAAGCAGATTAGAGTGTTCAGTTCTCAATACATAATTCCCTACAGAAGTCTGTGATGGTACTGATTTCCCCCAGATGTCAGCTGTTCGGAAAGAAGCCTGAGAACCAGTTCCCAACAAAATAATAAAGAAATATTCACTTGAAGAAATAAATCTCACAAGTGCCTTCACAATGAAAAAATGCCTCCTTAATAATAATGAAAAAATTATGTCGACTAATCTGTCATTTTGGTCTTTGTCGACTAAGATTTCTTTAGTCTATTAGTCGTTTTTTTTGCTTTTCCATGCTGAAAGACTTAGAAACTTATGAGCACAACTTTGGTAAACACAAGATTTAAAGTGGTGCTTTTATGGGATTCTTTGTGGAGAAACTCAGTTCTTACAGATCTGTCGATTAAATCAACTAATCCATTAATCTACACAATTTTATGAGTGTTTCTTTTGGTCGAGGACAGCCCTTCAAAAAATGCCTCTACGATGAGGAATGTGTATAAAGGGGGTTTTAATGAAAATAAACATATAAAATAAAATAAAGCCTGCGGGCGTTAGGTTATCGTTAGACAAGCACAAACTCTTGCAGTGATGGCACTAAGATCTGCCCTGATGCAGGTAAACCTCGTGGAAAACTGTTTCCTGGCTTCAGAACACATAAAATCATCCTCAATCAAAGGGTGAAGTTAAGACAGCAAAGAAGTCTCTAAAAGGACCTAAAGACCAACATTCCTGGCTGAATCTGCTAAAATGAGATCTGTATTAAGTTAAGGAAGCATCAGTATGACCTGTCACGCGTTTCACAGTTATGCGCCATCACACCCTGATTGGCCAAGAGGATGTATGTGAAGAATGTATAGTATGTGCACTGAAAAAGCCAGTTTTTCTTGATGTGCCCTTTAAATAGAGAAATATTTTAAAGTTTTGAAGCCAAGTTTTCAGACACTTTACTGTCTTGACTTTGTCTAAACACTGATTCTTTTGGAGTCCATCTAACTACAGTCATACAGTCTGATGATTGCCCTGCAGGGTCATGTAATGGCCAGTGCATTCGGCATATAATCGATTCCTAGTGGTTCCCTTATGATCTTCTACCATTTTAAGATAATAATGGACCCATCAACTCTGCTCATCAAACTCAAGAGTGGTTTCAGGAACATCATTCAAGTCCGAGCTTAACAAAAACTAATCTTCATGGGAGGTTGCAGCACAGGGTGTGCCGAGGAGTCTTTTACCAAAATTGGCGAGGAGGAGTGAACCTTGGAAGGTGAAAGATGACCCTTCTCCTTCCTCATGGTTATGTTTGTTCAATATATCCATTTTTTACCTGCTGTATATAGATATGCCTACACACCAGCTCTTGCTCCTTTCACACTTTCATACACACATGCTCTCTGTAACACACACTGACACACTGTGAATATGGAGCAGTGGATGTAATCGGCCCGTGCATAAACTTTGTTCTTCAGAGATTTATCATCCAGACTGCAGCAGGGCGGCGGGCAGACTGTAGGTTTGCCAGTTAATAAAAGCGTTGGACTCTCAGTGGAGTGAATAGCTCGATCATCACCCTTTAGTAGTTTCACAACTCGCAGACAAGCTGCAGGCACAGAGGAGGTCCAAACTAAGGATCGTATTTTATCATTTTTGAAAAATTTATATTTTTTTTGTCTTCATAGCATGGTCTTCCCTTTGTATTCATTTTTATTCTAACTTAATTTTAAAAACTATAGACTTTTTTGGGCTTCATGATGGATGGCTCTTGGTTTTATTATATTTCACTTGGATTTCAGTGTGTATTTGGACATGGAAATAAACATATACTTTTCAGGTCAGGCTGTTCTCATACACCGTTCGTAGCTATACCTATGTAGAGTAAATGCATTGTAATTCGTATACCCCACAAAGTGCATTCGTATGTAATCCACATAGTTGTGAACAAGTATAAATATCAATGGATGACGCATAGGGAGGAGACCGGTATTTGTATCCCGTGTGAAACCAGAAGTCAACGTTGATCTATTTGTAATGTAACTTCCGTACTTAATTTGTGGCACTTCCGTAGTTATTTTAACCCAAACCATGATCTTTTCCTAAACCTAACCAAGTAGTTTTTGTCATGGAATTTCCGTACTTAAGTTGCGCCACTTCCGTTGCAGCGCAATTTAACCATGTAACCCTACCTAATTAGTTTTGTTGCCTAAACCTAAACCAAGTCAATCTTTTCCTAAACCTAACAAAGTAGTTTTGTTGCCTAAACCTAACCAAGTTGATCTTTTCCTAAACCGAACTAATTAGTTTTATTGCCTAAACCTAACCAAGTCGTTTTTTCCTAAACCTATATTAGTAGTTTTGTTGCCTAAACCTAACCAAATCGATCTTCTCCTAAACCTAACAAAGTAGTTGTGTTTCCTAAACCTACACAAGTCGATCTTTTCCTAAACCAAACAAAGTATTTTTTTCTATCTAAACCTAACCAAGTCGTTTTTTTTCTAAATCTATATAAGTAGTTTTGTTGCCTAAACCTAACCAAGTCGATCTATTCCTAAACCTAACTAATTTGATTTGTTGCCTAAACCTAACTAAGTTGTTTCCTGTGAAGACGGAAGTTTATTTTGAACGTACTGGAGTGGAAATTGACGCTGGACACTCGTAAGAAAATGCAGGACAAATGAGGAATAACTTTTTGTAAGATATCATACAAACCGTTGTAAAAGCATACATTGTTCAGGTCCAGAGAAAAGAGCTCCACATAAATACAGATGTCATGAATTGAAGGCCAGAGCGGCTGAGCACGCAGAAGCCTGTGCAGTGTTATAAGTGGTTGGCCTAACCTGCTAAGTAAGGGGTTTGTTTGTACCTTTACTTCTCAACAATTCTCTCTCTTTCACTATTGCGACCTTGATCCATTTGTCTTCCTCCCTCATCCTTCACTAACCCCTGTATAGTCTATACTGCACAGAACAGCATGTGCCCTTTTATTTTTAGCTCTACTCTTTCTTTTCTCTTTCGCCTGCAGCTTTTTTTTTTATATGCTTACAGCACATTCGGTATCGCCGTATAGTTCTCAGTTCCTCGTTCTCGCACCTTGTCTTATCTTGTCCCTTCCCTATCCTCTCAAACAGCGGGCACCTCTTTATTTAACCTCAGTTCATTTCACAGCTCCACTTCCTATCTCATAACTCTTATCAGACAGACCAGCTCCGTCGACAGCGCTCTCGTCACCCAGCCGTATCTGTCCTTTTTTCAAAACTGCCACTTCTGATATCAGTTAAAGGGCATAAGCTGTACCTTTATTTAATGCATATAGACAGTATATTGCACAAAACCTACAGGATGATATCATTTTTGGTCCAACACCAACCAAGCCAAGACATCGTCCCTTCTCTCACGCCTGGGTCAAACTGCTCGATTGGATCAGTGTAACCCCATCGGATGAAATCATAGATGGTTTATGGACGTCAGCGAGTAAGCCGAAGGTTCAAGTTGATCGATGACGACGCCAAGAAGTGGCAGAAAATCGACAAAAAAGCCAGACGGGAGTGGCTGCACAGATATTGATCATAAACCTCATGACAGCCGAAATATGACAGCCCCGTGCTCTCTCTCTCTCTCTCACACCCCCTCTCCCACTTGTTCTTCCAGTCCCATGTAATCCTTACACATCTTTTATACAATGCCGTTCTAATATTACTGACTTGTCAGCGGGCCAAGCCATAAGCACGCCTTTACAGCAATCCATAGAGTTTATAATGGTGACACAGCCCGTGCATTGTTAATGCTTACACAATCTGTAAAGTCACAGAGCAAGGGGAGTGTCTCTCAGTTTGTTTTTACTTGTCTATACAAGTGTTGGATCAAAGACTATTTTTAGCGTTAACGCCTGAACATGCACAGTATGTCTGACAACATGATGAACATCAAGGCATCATTTCATGCAGTCAAAGTAGGCCAGCGCCTGAGTTGACAGTTGACATATTACCCTGAAGACACTCAAGTCTCATTCCAAATGAGCAGCTATACCCCAGGTAATCTGGATGTTAGATGGGCTGTCATTCATGCTTCGTGGTTATATATACATTTTATCTTGGCAGTAGACCTACAAACACTACAGAATAGATGGTCAATATTAGATTATCCAATTCAACTGAAATTTAAAAACTAACTTCTCAGTACTCACTTATTTTTCCACACTTTTTTATACATGTTTTGTGTTGATGTTCTGTTTTGTGAATTCCATTTAGTTGCTCCTGTGTTTGTTTCAATGGTACCCGTTTTAATATTTCATGTTAAACCTGCAGTAGGCAGAATATTTTTGGCATCATTGGGAAGAAATTCCATAATAACCTTTCAGCATATTATAATTCAAGTGTTCTGAGAGATAACTAGACTTCTGCGCCTCCTCATGGCTCTGTTTTCAGGCTTTAAAAAATCTAGCTCGTGACGAGAGATTTTGGCCAATCACGGGTCATTTCAGAGAGAGAGCGCTCCTATTGGTTGTTCATTCAATAGAGGCAGCTGTCAATCACTCGCCGACTCCGATCAAACGGTCAAACTAGGCAGCACTGATCAAATATGAATCAATATTTTGTTACTGTAATGCCTACTTCTTGCTGTAAAAGGAGAAAGTTTGCTATGACTGGTGGGCGGTGCTTGGTATTTCCTCAACTGATCTCAACATGGCTGCTGGGTCACAAACTTTCTCATTTTACAGCTAAACAAGATGTTTCTGAAAACATTTCAGGTGAGAAATAGGCATTACAGTAAGAGAATATTGATTCATATTTGATCAGCGCTGTCTGGTTTGACCGTTTGGTCAGAGTTCGCGAGTGATTGACAGCTGCTCAGAGACGGCAAGGCTTGAGCCTAGCTCTGATTGGTTGTTTTCCTCCAGTCTATGAAATCTAGTATATGCCACACCGGAGGACACAGAGATCCATGATTTTTTTCAAGATTACCTGTCTAATGCACTACTGTCAGGATATAGTGACCGTTTTATAAAAATATATTTGTCTAAATATAATTGCTCCATTTCTTCACACTGCTGCTTCAAATGTTTTTATTGTGAAGCAAAGTGATATAAATAAATCCTATTTAGTTACATGTGTTGCACCCAGTGGTGGAAGAGGGAGTCAGATCCCTTATGAGACAGTAGCAAGACCACAATGTACAAATAATCTGTGAAGGTTTGGAGAGCAGGACAGGGAGGAAGGACAAAACATGCAGACTCCAAGTCGGGCAGATACAATGTAGATACTTTTAATAATTCAAAACTGTCTTACAGGTACACGGTCCCAAAGGCAGCTGGCAGAAAACAGGAAAACTAAAACTCCACGCAGCAACGACAACGAACTGACAAAGAACAAAGGAACTGGGCTAGTATAGGCCCAAAAATACATTTTCCCATAGACTTACATTGGGAAAGAGATGTCTGTAAATCAGACAGTAGTTTGATAGTTTTTTTTAAGGGTAAAAAAACTACCAAGTATGAACACTTGAATAGCCCTTATTTAAATCATTAGGTCCTAAATGTTGTGAAATGCACTAGTAGCTGAATCCAGAGTTATATTCCTTCCTCTGTCCATGTGAATGAGACCGAGGCTGGGACGAAGGGCAGGGAGGCGGAGTTAAAGGAAACGCTAGTGCACCTGCTCCATGGAGCCAATGGCAGATCAGCTGGGTAATTTTGTACTTGGAAGTCAAGCTTTTTTTGCTTCCACTGAGCAACTCTCATAGGAATGAACTGGAGCCCGCCTCCGACACTGTATTGAGTTCTCTTTATACATCCATGGTATAGGCTAAATAGTGAGTGACTAATAGGGAAGGCAATCAGTACTGGCGGGAAAACACACAATGGCAGGAAGTGAAGTGATCTGAAACGAGAGGAGAGGTAAGTAACACAATTAAACAGGAAACTGACTGACTGAATATATGACATGAATCAAACCGATTCAAACTAAATAAAAATACTCACCATGCAGGCCAACTTGCTTATTTCAGTGGTACATTCTTATATCATACAATGGGATTGTTATTACTGATGCATTGACATGTAGGAAGTATTTGCATGTTGTAGCTGGCTGCAGAGGAGCTAATTTCATCCATTATGGGTGGTTTGATTAACTGTATAATAATGCATCATATTTCATATGCTCATGTTTTAAAAAGCTTATTCTGCTTATAAGTGGATAGTAACTTTAGCTTAGTGGGGTAAAAGTTATAATACTCACCTCTGAAATTAAGTAAAAACACAAAGTAGCATCAAATTAAAATACTAAATACTAAAATATTACTAAAGTACAAGTACGTAAGAATTGTACTTAAATACGGTACTTGAGTATAAAAACACTATCCTGCATGTGTCATCCCACCTTTACACTGATGATCATGTTCAGCAGCAATAATGTGACAGTTTAGTCTCTGGTTGCTTCTTTCATCAAACCTGTGAACTTGTGTTATTGCTGTTTGACTATTAGTGTGTGTGTGTGTGTTTGTGTGTGTGCGTGCGTGTATGTGTGCATACATGCCTGCACTCCCTCACTAGTTGCACCTGAGCACATTTCATTTCATTGTGTTGGTTGGCAAGTCAATAACTTGTCATGCAGAGTTGTATCTGTGATGTGTGAGCAATGACTTTATAGACACACACACACGCACACTTGTTTGCATTCGAGCATGCATCAACAGCCAAAATGTTTCCTATTTTTAGAAAGTTCACAATAATGTCCAAAATGATGTCGTTACAGTCTGACATTACCATATAAGTGCAATACCGCTCCATGAATGCTCTGATTTTGGTGTTGGTGCAAGTAAACACATGCTGTAGACATATAAACAAGAGCTACTGAGCAAAATATTTTTTCTAAAATGTTTACTTAATTGGAAAACTTGTACCTGGTTGTGTGACTTCTTTTGAATAATTGCATCATGTTGTGTACAAACAACGAACCTCCCTCATGCATTTCTGTCAAGGCTCTGCACAGCCTCAACAGTGCATGATGTTTTCCTCTGAGTGGGCCTATACTGTGCATTGCAAAACAAATGTTAAATCAGAAAATAAAGCCTAACAAGTTTTACAGGTTATTGCATGATTCATTATAATATAACTCATTGGAGTTTATGTTGCCTTGTGTGGCCTTTGCAGCACTGTCACATGGTGCCAATGGATCCACTAAACTGCAGCAGAACCACATCAAACCGCTCACGCTGTCCCATGATTGTTTGTATCATGGGTTTTTCCCCCCAAACGCTGGCATTCTGATCATGTTTGGGTTTTTGTGCAGTTACTAGCGGGAGTTTTTGGCTCAAGCAGTCGGTGCCTCTGTGATGGATGTGGTTGTGCCAGCTCCAAATTGTAAATCTCCAAGAACAAAAGCTCAGTATTTTAATTTAACTGTCCTGGGATTACTCTGAGCCCCCCCACCATCCCCCGCCCTGCCATCAACAGCGTCTTCGGGAAAAAACACACACAAACTTCACAACTGCCATTACTCTTCGCACTCGACTCTTCTTTCTTTCTTCTCCCCGGCACTAATTCACTAAACGGTATTCCCCTGAAAGTGATGAAATGCAGCGAAGAAAGAAAGCTTCTAGATTTAGAATAAAAGAGAGGAGGATGTGGAAGAGAAAAGAGGTGAAAGGTGGCTGAGAAAGGGAGGGAGGAGATACTGGCAAGCATCCCAAAACTTTCTGCAAGTCAAGATTTAACACTCGGGCTCAAAAAGCACTGACGAGTTGGCTCGAGGATTTGGCTGAATCGAACCTCTCAAACCTTTCATCTAATTCCATGCAGAGCACAGAGGAAATACATTCTACAATAAAATACACATTTTAATATTCATGTGGCCCATGTGCATGCCACAGTGCTTCCTTTTTGATAATGAAACAACAACCAATGACCAACAAACAGAAATAACAGATAAAACAGCCACCTACTCGCATAAGGTCTCCGTTGCCTTCAGGCTCTCCAACACAGAGATATACACAAACACACACACGCACACACGCACAACGTTTGCCAAGTCCAGCTATGCACCTCAAAGCCAGGAAATCAAAAGCCGTTTGTATTCATGGGCCCCATTTGGAGGAAGAGGGTTGGTCGGTTTCCTGTGCCCACACAACAGCACGCTGCCCCGGGGGTCCTGGCGACAGCTTCACACTCCTGTCTGCATCAATAACTCCGCAGCATTGTGACAGACACAAAAGCCGTCTTAGGATAAGCCAGGAGAAAAAAGGTGCCACTCTTTATTCCGCTCTCGTCCCCTCACTTCCTCCTGGGCTTCGTTGGCAAATAAAGTCAACAGGGAGCGCGGAGAAAGAGGAGGAGGAGGAGGAGCAACAAAACTCTGCACGAATGTCTTCACTACCAAAAAAGTGTTTGTTCAATCGTAACAGTGCACACATTTAAGCTAAGAACACGTGCAGCTGGCACCAAGAAGGAGAGGAAATGCTACAATTCATAGACTTAAAAAATGATTCACCATCTTAAAAGATTTCTGGCATGTTTTTAAATATCAAAAATTTATTGACAAAGATACACGTGGCCCCAAATATCCTGTACAGGTGACTCACTTCCTTTCTTGACACACAGCTGACCACATAACAGATTTACAAAGGCATTATTAGTACAGACATCAAACACCTACGTAGTCCAGGGTTGAAATATTACACTCCACAGTCATTTCTCCAGAGTGACTAATACAGATGCAATAGAGAAATGAATGATTATCTGCCAAAAACACAGGACACAGTGCAGTATTTACTTTGAGGTATCTCATACAAACAAGTCTTCAGTACGTTGGAGTCACAAAGCAGGTGATTGAGTGTGTATGTGTGTGTGTCTGTTATTTAATAGGGCTGGGACGATACACCTATCTCCCGAGTATCACGATACTCGGGTGCGATTCGATATGTATTGCAATTTTTAAGTATTGCGATTCGAACAAGTATTTGCGATTCGATGTTATTGCGATTTTTGCTAACTTTTTTAACACTAAACCATCGGAAAAAAAGTTGAATCATACACTTCTAGGGACTTTTACTTTGTAAAAGATCCAAATTAATACAATACAAAGCACGTATGTAGTCAGAGATGTCCTGAAGTCATATCAGTCATTGTCAGGCATTATTTATTACATTTTTAAGGGGCACATAATGTTTTATACTTCTGGTGAATATAATCCAATTAATATTCTTATATACAGTTCCTTTTGTTAACACCTTATTTTGAAAACTGGACGTAGTCACACGTGTATACTTCCGCTAATTTCGCCAAGTCCGTCGCTAGCTCTTACCGTTAGCTCCATTCTCTTTATACACCCATAGTCAGCTCCATCGTGGCCGTTGGAATGCATTTAACATAAATGTCAGTATATGGGTGCGCTACAGTTGATTTGACCACGGAGATGCGAGTGACGGTTGTTTTGACCGCACGTTACCGCAATACGATAACGTTTCCTGTCCATGACAGAGTTAGTATGCAGCTTTAGCCATGATATCTAGCTCTGCTTTTCCTAGCAATGTGTGAAACCCAAAGTTTTACCATACTTATAGTGTTTACACTTTGGCTTTAACATGTGAGGGTTCAGGTCGTATCTCGTTGCAGCCGGCTGCGGTTTGTTTTGGTTGACGGATACGGATATGACGTCACGTTACTCAGACTGCAACAATAAAAGCGGTAACTTCCTTCTAACTCCGCATAGACTCAAATGAAGCAAATATATTGATTCTGGCATTAAAAAAATCTATTTCAAAATCGTAAAAAATACATAGGTGAATCGTTTTTTTTTTTCCCACCCCTATTATTCAAGAGACATTATTTATCCTCTATGTTGCATTACAATAGTTAGAACCTGGCTGCGGTTAGTCAGTGTTTCACTGATGGGATTTGATACTGGACTCATGCACCACTAAAAAGGTCTGGATTAGTGACTTGAACAAAAAACAGCACAAACTAATCTGGAACGTCACAACAACATCCTGTACAGCCCAAAAAAAACATTCATCACACACAAAAAAATACTGTTATCTTTTTTTCTGTAAGGAACAAGTTAACAAAGGGGAGAATCGTGGATCGGGGTAACAGAGCCGTCGCAGACCTCAACCTCGGAGCTGTCAAAATGAAAAACTAGTCGACCTCGTTCCTTCGCCCAGTCAGTAACAGATGGAGAAAGAAATGAGGAGTGATGGGTGAGCCCTCTGAGCAGAGAGTCCCCGGTCATAGTGCATAACAACGTCTGCACGGCACATCCATGCAGCAAATCTCAGGTTCAGTGCATTTACTTTTGCTTCTAAAAAGCCATCGCAGGTATACGCTTCCCTAACCCACGAGCTCTCACCTGCTTAATAGCTATTGATTAAGCATCAGCTCTGTGGTTAAAGGAGGTGCACTCCCTTCTCTGTTCTATTTTTTTCTAGAACAAATTGATGAACGGGGCATTAGAGCTTGTAGGGAAACCCATTTCCCCCAAGCTCGCCCGATCATAATGTTAATTTTGTCCGAAGTGTGAGCGACACCGACTACTCAGACTACATTTAGAGTACAATACGGGACGATACAGTACGATAGCTTATCGACATCGACAGGCTGCAGCGATGGTTATCACAGGGTTAAATGTATCCTACACTTCTATAAACCATTTAGTTTTACACAGTCCACACAGTGCATTTATTGATTCGATACAAAGTCCATCTAAAGCCAACAGAGATCCACCCAGTCACAGCCTCCGGTCCCCGTTCTCCACGTACTCAGCCAGGCTGTTGAGCGCCGTCTCCTCGCTCTTGGACTGGAGGGTGTTGTCCCCCTTCCTCGAGGGCTTCTTAGTGGCCCGCGACAGCTTCCTCCGGAACGTATCTCCCGCCAGGAAGTAAAGAACAGGATCCACGCAGCTGTTGAGGCTGGCGAGCCCCCGCGTCACCTGGTAGGTGGCGTAGACGCGGTTGTTAAACTCGCACATGTCGGGGCCCTGGAAGTACAGCCTGGCCCTCATGTTGAGGTTCTTCATGACGTGGAAGGGCAGGTAGGAGACGGCGAAAACCGCCAGCACTATGATGACCAGGTGGATGGATTTCTGCCGCAGCGGCGCGTTGTTCATGTCGTTGAAGAGCAACGCCTTGACGATCATGCAGTAGCAGCAAAATATGATGATGAACGGGATGCAGAAGCCGAACACGGTCAAAGTCATGCTGTAGATGAAGTAACCGGGCAGCTCGTCCTCGGTGGTGGTGTCGTAACAAGTGGTCGCGTTACGCTTCAAGCCAGTCCTGGAGTAATACAGGATGGGGGAGATGGCGATAACGACCACGACCCACACCAACGCGCTGGTAATCACCGCGTTCTTCTTCTTCAGCCTGCCCAGAGACTTGAGCGGGTGCACCACCCCGGTGTACCTGTGCACGCTGATGCAGGTCAGGAACAGGATACTCCCATAGAGGTTCACGTGGAATATGAAACGCTGCAGGCGGCACAGGATGTCGCCGAATATCCAGTCGGTTTTGTTGAAATAGTAGAAGATGAGGAAGGGCAGCGAGAGGACGTAGCAGAAGTCGGCCAGCGCCAGGTTGAACATGTAGACGGAGATGCTGCTCCACGGCCTCATGTGGCACACGAACATCCAGATGGCCAGGCTGTTGCCCACCAGCCCCGTGATGAAGACCATGATGTAGACGGTGGGCAGGTAGTAGAACTGGAAGCCCGTCTTGGTGAGGGAGCATCCTCTCGTGTGGTTGTGGAGGTCCGTGACATTCAGCAGGGTGGTCAGGTTCAGGTCCGTGGTCATGGCGTCAGGGGCAGAGGCAGGTCCTTTTTACAGATACAGATACAGATACAGATTATTTATAAGTTGATACAGATACAGATACAGATAGCTTTATTTATCCCCGAAGGGCAATTCAGTTTCTGCAGTCCACCGAGACATATACACATTCATACTGCACAATCATCAATGACAGAGGGAACACAGTACACTGCAAAAACAGCCCTTCTTGTTTTGAGCAAAGAAATCTGCCAATCGGGTAATCAAATTTTGCTTGGCTAGAATTCTTAAAACTAGACTATAAATCTAGACACTTTAAGACTGCAATGTGTCTTAAAACTAGAAAAATAGGCCAACATTTTGCTTATTACAAGCAAAGAAACTGTTTTGTAAGAAATGTTTACTTAAAATGAGTGTTGTGCTTTCTTGATTAAGCTGATTTTAAGATTTATTTTACTTAATTTAAGAATTTACACCATAATTAAGATTGTATTATCTTATTAAGAAAAAGTTAGATATATTTACTTTCTTAAAAATCCTTTTTTTTTGTAGTGTAGGTGGCATATGGGGAGGTACAAGATCAATAAATGTATAAGAATAAAAAAGATTCGCAATAAAAACAATAAATACAAGAATAAAAAACAAGACGAGATAAAAGAATAAAGGAATAAATAGAATAAAAAGTGTCAAGAGTATTGCACATTGCAAATTACATTTCCAGGAATGTACGTAATTGCAAACAACCATTATATGGTTAGTGCAAAATAACTTTACATTCAAGTAAATAAAACTTGAGAGGGATATGTCATATTTAGTATTAAAAGCACTATCTTACACACAACAGATTAAAAATATCAGTGACCTGTTGCTACATGCTGTATAGTTGTTTGGTTTCAATGCAAATGACGTTTGCATTGAAACCCAGTCGTGCACAGACTCGACGTTTATAAGCTCCAAACTTAATTTTGCGGAACGCCTACGCACAGTGCCAACAAACACACAGAGATAGAGAGAGAGGAGGACTTATAAAAGGCATTACAAACACTCACCGCTGAGATAGACTTGTATTCCACATTCCTGTAGCTCTTCACAGCTGCAAAGATCTCAGTACAACACGCAGATACGCTGCGCTGTCAGGTGTCTCCATTCAGCCTTCCGAAACTAAACTGTGCTGGGAAATTGTTTGTAAAGTTGTGATATCCTTCAGGTTTCTGCGCTGACGCACTTCACAACAAGAGGGGGGGGGATAGTCTGTTGCTGTCGGTTCGACGATTTCCAGGACGCGACGCACCAGAGAGAGACAGCTGCAGGCTCTGGCACGGAGAGAGCAGGCAGGAATTGCAAGCAGATCTTTCGTAAAGCGAGGGAGAGAGAGAGAGAGAGAGAGAGAGAGAGAGAGAGAGAGAGAGAGAGAGAGAGAGAGAGGAGGCTGTATCTGCGCTCTGGAGAGGAGAGAGGAGGAGAGAGAGGAGGCGGTGCGCACCAAACAAAAACCAACTGAGCAGCTTCTCGTCTCCAAGCGCGCTCTTTCTGTTCCTCCCTCCTCCTCAGTACAGTACAAAGCAGGATATTCGTGCAGAAATGTAGATACTTAGGTTTAAGCAAGGCGGAGTTCATTTTTGTTTTGCTCTGGTTATTGCAGTTTTTCTCGATTGTTTACACACATTTTCTGAAAGCATGCCTCATACTCTCAGAACTCTACACACAAATCAAAAAACACACACACAATGGGCAAAACCCCTCAATTCTCCTGCAAAATGAAACTTTACATTCAAAACAATGTTATTTCTTCTCAAAATGGTATTTTGTTTTCAAATGACACACACAAACCATCATATGAATAGACATTTATAAGAACCAGTTGAACACTGATGTGCTCAATGTAAAACACTATGATGAATGGAAAACACTTCTTCTCCATTCATCATAATGACTTAGGCCTTTTTTTTGTTCAGTGTTACACTTACTACAGACAGTACATACATAAGTGTGTTGTAAAATATTTTAGAATATTGTTTTTATACTCAGAACACACAAATACACGGTAACAAATATATTTTATTTTCCCCACAAAAACAATGTACACAGTGTACATCCCAACCAACACAAAGTTGCACATACAGTGGTCTACATACAAAACAACAGAGGAATTTACTGTATACAGTTACAGTAAAAAAAAACGAAAAAAAAAACTATGCTGCATCCTCTCTTCTGTTTCGGTCTGGCCACAGCACCTCATCCACATCACAAGCAATGTTTGCCCTTTTATGCTAAAGCTCTGATTGCTAATTGTAACACTGTGTGACAGGTGTTTGCCCATGTGATGAGTCAGTGTGCATAGTAGGGCAATTGACTTTAGAATTTTGAATGACAGTGTGTTCCTTGTGAAAACGAGATTTTCTTCATGAAAATTGTGCCAAATGCAGAGAATTGTGTGTAGTGTTTTGAAAAAAGTGTGTTTTAGAACTGCAATTTGAGTGTAAAGCAGGAATTGTGCTTGTAGTTTAGCAGAATTGGTTCAGGGGGTTGGTGCATGAGTTACATGTTGTGGTCATTGTGTGTCAAGTACCAGTATTTGTGTGTAAACAATTGAGAAAAACTGTAAGAATAAAGATGTACCATTACATCCCCCTTTTTTTTTTGGAAGGGGATATAGAGGTGGGGGGACAGGGTGATGTTCAGGGGTGGATACAAAAGTCAACATGTCACATAGAAGTGGTGTACATCATGTGAAAGATGGGAACCTGACCTGACGTTGAGGAGGATGCATGTGTGTGCCCATGTCAATTATATTACTATATATTTGCGCTTTTCTATTAATTTATTTGTTAATTTAATTTATTATTACTCTCGTATTTTTGTATTATTATTGGGTTTTTTTATGTGTGTGTTTTTTTTTTAACTATTTTCTTTCTTTTTGTCATTATTGTTATTGTTATTTATTTTCTTGGTTTTGTTTCGGTTTTGAATGTTGAGGTTGTTTTCTCTAGTGTACTTAATCGATTTGTCTGTAAGCTCATCTACTTAAAAGTTGGTTTATAGACTGTTGTAATTACGAACAGTGGATTGCATCTATGAAAAAAGCCTTGAAAAAAGGGAAAAAAGAAAGTATATTTGTGTGTCAAGTTTTTTCTAGTCATAAATCAGAAGAAAAATGAATGACTGAATTAGAATAAATTGTGAAAGTGTACAAGGCCTCAGAATATTGTGATATATATAATGGCCATTCCCATGTTTTATTATATCTCATAAATTGTTGCAGCAACTATTGGGTTGATACCATTTGTTACACAAATTTGGTGCTGAATGTAATCTTTTTTTTTACCACTCGAGAATTGATAAAAAAAAATGGTCAGTAATTCCTTCAAAATATCACATTAAAGGGTCAGTAGGCAAAATATTTTTGGCATCATTGAGCAAATATTGGATAATAACCTTTCAGTATATTGTAATTCAAGTGTTCTGAGAGAAAACTAGACTTCTTCACCTCCTCATGGCTCTGTTTTCAGGCTTTAAAAAATCTACCAGTGACGGGAGACTTTGGCCAATCACAGGTCAAATTCAGAGAGAGAGAGCCTTCCTATTGGCTGTTCATTCAATGGAGGCAGCTGTCAATCACTCGCGAACTTCGATCAAACGGTCAAACTAGGCAGCGCTGATCAAATATGAATCAATATTCTGTTACTGTAATGCTTTTTCTCGAATAGAATGTTTTCAGAAACATCTTGTAGTGTATTGTTCAGCTTTAAAATGAGACTGTTTGCTCCGGCTGGTGGGCAGTGCTTGGTCTAGCTTTAAAACTGAACCCGCTACAACCCTGAAAAACAGAATAGAGGCTGATCGTTTTTTTTAAGAGGTTAAAAATTCACACTCAACAGTCATATTTGGCATCCCCGTCCAACCAGGAGAACATTTGTAGGCTGTGTAGATTTGTGCCAGACAGTAATAATACCCGGCCTATAATTACCAAAAGGTTTAGTAATGACATTACCACTGTTTCAATTAGAAATGTCAAGGGAAACGAGCCACAGTGAGAATAATAATTTCAAAATATGTCGGGGAGTGATACAGCAGTAGGCAGAGAAGAAAACCATAATCATTTAAATGGGAAGTGGGCAGAGCAATAAGGGATTGCAGTGATATGTCATGGTGATGGGGTTGTCATTGTAATTCACATTTTGCGTGAAATATTCTTCCACAATGACTGTCAATCATGAATAGTCCGGAGGAGCCATTGATTGGAACAAAAATGTCCGAAGGTTAGACGGGGCAGAAGCATAAAAAACAATAAATTACTGTTTTCTACATGGAGACGGTCATTGTGTGTCTCCTAAAAGACTAAAAGACAGACAGCTGGATGTGTGTGACACAGCCAAGGACAGAGCAGACCCTGGCAGCAGACAGAGGGAGGATGGTGAAGAATAGTGAAGGGATCGGGCAGTGGAGAGAGAGAGAAATACAAAGGTTAAGTTAATTATGCTGGGATGCCAAACATCTTAAAAAGAGCCAAGACTGTAGTAATAATCTAATGGATGTTACTAATGAGCCAGAGAATAAATGTCCACCATAAACATGGTCGCTACATTATGCTCCTTTAGGTGAGGTGTAGTTTGGTGGCTTTTTAATGCCATAAAACTCCTTCACAAATTATTTATTTTATTTTGAAACAACAAAACAGCAACATATACATATATCCAAATTAAGTTACAGTGTTTAGCATGTGCTGCTATCACAGCAAAACACAAAAAACTAATGGTAACATTTTATTTTCCAGGTCCTGTAGTTTCCTAATAATAAGGAACTGATATGTAGCAATAATTTCTTAGCAAGGTTCCTGGAAAAGATGTGTCATTTGGTACCAATTATAGGGAGATGGGTACAGTATTCTAAAAGCAGACTTTCATTCATTCTGATTAATTGCAGCATAACATAGAGAGTCTTTAAGTAGTTGTTTCAAGGACATTCCTGTGGAAATCATTATACTCTACAGTACTACTACTGCAAAATGTATTGGTTCCTCCTTAAAGCTGGTATTTGTGCTGTGTCAGACCAGCGTCTCTGCTTTCCCTAGTAACAAATGACACAGTTCTTTCAAGGAACTGTCTCAGGAAATTCTCAGGAAATTCTCAGGAATTTCTCAAGAAATTGCAAGAGCTGTCAAACAAAGCATTTCCAAACAGATACTTTACCCGTCGTTCCACCAAAATATCACAACCAACAAAAAGGAGCAAAAAAAAGAAAAATAAATACAAACATTACTACAATACATTCACAGCTAAACCAAATATGATATATTCAGTAAGCTCAATAAGCATTTTGTCCCCATTAAAGATTACTGCTGGGCACTCGCTGGGAGACTATTCTCTCACAAACTCATCTAAGGTTCCTTGCAACACATTGGATAATATAGATAGATAGATTGACTTTATTGATCTCCGAAGGGAAATTGAGGTAAATATCTCGGAAAAAGTCATTCTTGATTTTAAATGATAGTATTTTTTTTTTGTGAAACTTCAAAATTCACAGATATTCAGCTATCATGTAGATTAGTATCGAGCTACGGAGGCTACCTCAACACAGAGTTGCGTAGTAACAACTGTATATATTCCCAAGTCCGTAGTAACTCAACCGTGTAACTGTACCGGTTTCATAAATGTCTCATAAAATTTCATATGAAAATATTTGAAGGAACTTAAAGGTGCAGTGTGTAGGATCTGGCAGCATCTAGCGGTGAGGTTGCAGATTGCAACCAACTGAAACTTCTCCCGTGTGCCAAGCGTGTAGGAGAACTACGGTGGCCGACACAAAAACATGAAAAACGTGAATGTCCCTAGAGCCAGTGTTTGGTTTGTCCGTTCCGGGCTACTGTAGAAACATGGTGGCCGGCTCCATGACGACGACCCGCTACCTATGTAGATATAATCGGCTCATTCTAAGGTAACGAAAACACAACGATTCTTATTTTCAGGTGATTATACACTAATGAAAACATACTTATTAATATTATATTCCATTTCTGCCAGTAGATCCCCCTAAATGCTACACACTGTTCCTTTAAGTAAAACATTTGAGCACATTTGACCTACATTACGCTTCTTTCACGCTAATTTGCACAATAGTTGTGGACGTTTAAATATTTGTAAAAGCGTGTTTGAGATTTGCTTTGTTGGAAACTTGCAGCGTGTTCACATACTGTTGGTACATAATCAGTTCAAGATATCTAACACATCTGTACATCTGCCAACACAAACACAGAGAGTGATGAAACACGCCCTTTGTGGTTTGAATGTGCGAACGCAGCAACCGTGCATCTGTTCGCACCGAGGCAAAAACTTCAATCAAGGCATTTTTGATTGCGTAAACCCATTCGTGAAACATAGCTGATGAACGAGTTAGACATACAACATTTAGAGTGCATCTGCTTACTGTTACATCCGTACCAAACTGCCCTGTGTGTTGTCATGGAAGTGAAATGAAAAGCAAGGATGTAATATTCAAAGTCTCAAGAGCCAAGTTAAGAAAAACTCACTGCAGCTGCCGTTACAATTCCTGCCAAGGACCTTTTTCTATTTGGCTCTGACCTCCAATTTGTGCCCCAGAGGCTGACGGGGACAGGGACATATTGGGCACGGCTGGACGCGCACTGTTTAATGGGTTTAATTTGAATGTGTTAAGCACCAACATTGGCGAGGTCAGTGTACCTCAACCTGTCAGAGGAGCTGCTGTGCCATTTGAATTTTTCACCACATTTTTGTAAAAACAAATTCAAGACATTTTGTTAAGTTTGTACCTCTGAGTGGAGACCCCAAAAATGTGGAATAATTATGTTTTAGAGTTGCTATGTACAATGGAGTTGATACAGACTGATAAATCAAATATAATTTAAAATTATGTTCAGGTGATTTATTTTAATTAAAACCACCAATATATGTTATCCCAGGTCTTTCTATTTCCTTTGTATGTGCTGCTTATTTCTTATTGTTTTTTTTATTGTTGTTGTAATAATTGGATATTGTTTTATGCACTCCTGGTAGACAAGTGGTTAGGAGAATAAAGGCATACAATAGAAGGCATTAAGATAACAACAGTTTGGACACGGATATTTGTTAGGCATTAAAATCACAATACAAAAAATATATACATTCTCAAGCAAAGGCTGCAAAAAGCAATACAAAGAGCAGTTAAATCACAAAAACTTGAGAAAATAACTCAAATATTTGATCAAAAAGATATATATCACATAATACGAGCAATGCATCTCAAAATCAAGAATACAATAGAAACCTTAATATTGTAATAAGTCCTGGACCATAGATATAAAATAAGCAATTGATTTATAATCTCACTTTAGGATCAATTTAGTGTCTGTTCTGGAGCTTTTGATCAAATGACATGGTATTCCTCAGCAGATGGATTTTGCCTTGTTTACGACATGGAATTGTAAAGGTTTATTGTTTGAGGACGATGTTAGCTAAAAGGTAAGTTTCAAAATCCATTCTTAAACTTGGAAACAGCAGTTGACAAAACAGTCTCACCTCGAGGTCCCTTTAGTAGCTGCTCTGGAGCATTCGATCATACCGTATTGCACAATCTTCCTCAGCCAATGAGTTTGTCCAGTTATTATGGAATAATGAAATGTAAGGTAAGTAAGTTATATTTATCTAATTGTCTGAGCTCAGTAAAGGTGAGGACTCAAAAGACAGTTATGTGCAGAATCCAGCAGGTTTAATGACAGCGGGCAAAAACACATATGTAACGGAAGTATAAGGCTAGTGGGCCTACAGGTTTGACAACACCGACTGGGGTCAAAATCCCTAAATTTTGACATGGGTTCTACACAAATAATGATACAAAAAATAATACAGACACATGAATTTTCACTCTGGATGGGTCATTTATTGAACACTATACAAAAGAATCAGGTTTAGGGCAATTCAATCATTACAACATGATAAAAGCACAAACAGCCCTTAACAAAACAGAACTGAATGTTAACGCCAACTTGCCACGGACGCTAGAGAAAAAAAGGTAAAAATCGTACAAATCTCACCATTGTGTGACTTATTGTCTCCACAAATGTAACCTGGTAGCTGATGTAATGATTCAGGGAGTTTTTAAAGAAATTTCAAATAAGTTATTTGCTAATTATTATCTATTTATCAGCCAACATGGAAATAAAACATATCAATTAACTTTGCATTCTTTTCCTGGAAATGTATTAAATAATTTACCAGCTATTGGGAAATAGCAGAATATAATTATTAAATAATGTTTATAATAAAGTAATTTTCAATAGATTTTAAAGTAAATATAATGGGGTAATCTGGCAGTAATTCCAAAGAATTTTCAAATACTTACTACTACTACTACTACTTGCTAATTATCACCTAATTACCAATTTGCAGCCCTGTAAAATGAAGTGCTATCAAACACACATTAGAGACCAAGTTGAAAGGTCACACAGTTACTGTACATCATACCATCACATGCAGTGAAGGAGGGAGGGGTGCCACCAGTACACCACCAGTACACCACCCTGTGCGTCTGGTAGGAACACTAGGGGGAAAGGGTATGAGGGCTGAGGTCAGATCACGCAATAGAGCAAAAAAACGCAAAAGCATTAGCAAACCCTAGCATATGGCACCAACATTTCTATACAGCCCATCCACCTATTATATTAGCTGGGTCTAGTACAAATCCATGTACAAAATTGAGGCACAGATAGCAGCACAGTAGCATACAGGCAAAAGAGCAGTGGCCATGACAACCCTAAAATGACAGAATATTAGAAAACCCGTTTATACATATAGTGTAAAGCTACTAAATAACTTAGTTTAGAGTGTTTACCTCAAAACAACACAGTATCTGGCAACCCAGTTCTGGCTCCACAGTCAATGCTACCTCAAGCAGCCGCAGCACATTCAAGGTATCTGCAGTACAATGTAAGTCAGGCAATATACACACACATACACACTGAATGACTAAACTACAAGGTAACTTTTACCTCAGTGGGATATCAACTCCCAATGCATTCCCTATGGTGAGCTCCATCAGCTACCTACCTAGTACGTATGTTTAGAAAATGTGTTATAATCACCTAATGCCACGCGTTATCTAGCATTAAGACACTATTCATACCTTCAAAACAGATTATCCAGCATACAGGACCCGGCCAAAAGGTTGCTTAAAGAGCCTGTACTGTAGTAAAGAGGTAAACTGATCAATAAAAAGTCTTTAAAAGTGTTCATCAAGGTTAAAACAACCTTACAGGGGACTATAGCCTGTTCACTCAGCCACATTAAACACACATCAAGAGTGCTACCTCTATATATCTGCTCTTAATGAGACAGTAATAGTCTTCAGGTGTGTGTCTGCCAGTGAGAGAGGTAAAGGGCGTCCATAGTTCATAGAGAGGACAAGCTGAGATGGTGGCATTACCGGGCCAAAAGCCTACCCATTACACATTGTAGAGCGCATTCCAAATCGCATACTTTCTTTTTACTTTTAGTACATACTGCAGCTGCTCTTACATATACATACTGTTGCATGCAGTATGCATATAGTTGGGACATACTACTTCGCCATATCATTGCACCTTGACCCTTTTGCTCATCCTGCTGTGCAGGATTGTGGGTCAGAATAGCCAGAATAGCATGCTGGCTTGCGTACTGCGACCAGATGTAGTAGTAGGACATCCTGGTATTGCATACTTAATAGTATGGTAGTATGGGTATTGGAATGTACAGAAAACAGGTTAGCGAGGAAGAGGCAAAGGTAGAATGGGGTCAGCAACAAGCAGGCCAACAGAGTCTGAAGCAAACGAACCAGAGCTGGGGCTAGACAGCAGGCTAAAAGTCCTAAAGGATAAGCAGGGGATCGAAAAACAGGCCAGCAAAACGGGCAAAGGAGGATAATAGACAATCCGATGGGGAATGAGTGGAGGTGGGCAATTATATACTGCAGGAGTAATGAGGGGGAACAGGTGTGTAAATCAGGTAATCTAGGTGATAGCGGGAAGAATAGGGGTTAGCAGACACCGTGACACTAATAAAAGTGGCGTTGGCAATAGGTGGTCACCTAGGGCGCCACCTTCTAGGGGCACTGGTCTCCCTCTAAAAAAAAAAAATGCCGGTGGGCGCCCTTCCTCATTTTCTGCATTGAGGTAATAAATGAACAAATAAATAAACTAAGATAGAAATACACTTTTCACCCCAACTCTCATTGTAGTGAAACTGACTAAACACTTTCAAGCCAACAATATCAGGGACCAATTGTTTATTTATATTATAATAAATACAGTTATTTATGAAAATAAAAATCTAAACTTTTATCTTATCGGTTTATTTATTTATTTATTTATGGTTAGTGTTCTGGGGGGTTGAACCCTAACGCTAATCCTGGAGCGGCACCGTCGGTGGCAGCGAGGTGGGGCCTCCAAATCCGAATTTCGCCTATAGGGCACCAAAAGGGCTAGAGCCGGCCCTGAAAAGGACTTGAAATAGGTAAGAGGGGAAAGAAGATCAAACAACTATAGTAGGCCTACAAGTATTCAACCTTGCCCAATTCAACACACTCATGTTTCAGCTACAACTTTACTTGTTCTGATACGACAAGTGGTGACTAATGCAGGCAAACTTTAGATAAATATCATTGAGTGAGTTTGTTGATTTTATGACTCGTTTCTTACATGTGCGTTATATTTAATCATTTACCATTTTCAATTGTCACTAGAGTGGCTTGCTCTCTTTAAACAAAAACAACTCATACAGAAAATGTAATATTTCACAATTCTACTAACATAGACAAAGATAATGAAGTCAATGAGGTATTTATTCAAATGAAAAACACTCTTGCAACACTGCTGCATGTTACACATCATTTACGGATAAATCTGGCCTGACTTCCTCTTGGCTCTGCTCACGCTGTCACACATTTTGGTGAGTCAGGTGTTCCCAGTCAGAACCAATCCACATCTGAGGCAGCAGTGCTGCCCTGCACATGCTTCCAGGTGTGAAGTTAGATAAGGACAAAGTTGAAATTGCCTTCTGCAGCTCCCATCCCCTCACTCAGCGTGGCTCACGGATCACTGCCTTCCAGTCCAAAACATCCTAACCACCGCTCCACATTTGGTCCTGAGTGTGTAAAAAAAGCAACAAAAAAAAAAAGAATGCACAGAGAAGCATGACGTTATTGCAGGCACTTTAAAACAGGCCATTACTCGAGAGTTGCAGCTGAAATGCTTTAGAACACATTCTTAACTTTAACAAGCCCATTGGGTGTTGTTGTTTCTCAGCCTGCGCCAGCAGATTTAGTCCCATTACCAAAAAGTCTCCAAACTGATTGGATGCAACAGACTTCTCTCCGTGTCCCAGAAGTAATCATAATGACAAGTGTGAAGCACAGAGGGGGAAATTCTATTTGTCTCAGGCTCTGACCTGTATTTCTTCGCATCCCGCTTCGCCGGCTGCTCTGACAGGCCGATCACCATCAGAGTCGGGGCGGCTAATAGCGTTTCTTGCTTGTGTCATTCTCATTAACTGTGGCGGAGCCGGGTCTCTGCAGCAGCAACACCGAGTGATGATTTTTCAGACCAGCATGCATCTGTCAGGAAAAATCGAATCCTACAAATTAGTGGATTTGTGAGAAAATCATGTTCCTCTTTGCTGTTAAAATCCCCATTTTTTTTGTTCCTCCATTCATCTGTATGTTTCTGTCCCTTCATTCATCGTTCTCTGTCCTGCCTTTGTGCCCAGTCTATGTATTTTTTCTATTAAATTCATTGCTTTCTTTATTTTGCTTCGTGCAAATCCAGGCTCATCACACGCCCAGAAGAAGAAGAATACCACCACCACACAACGCATGATTCTGATGAGCATCTCCGCCGGTATTGATCTCGCTTATCAGCTGTCCAACAGACCAGGCCCGGAAAATAATGAATTCTTCTTTTGCCTCCCTTTTTTCTGCATCACTCCACCATTCTGTTTCCATTTTGCAATCCCTTTTTTATGTTTCTTTTGATCTCCCCTCCATTCATCCCTCGTTTCAGATGAACATCCACCCTCCCTCCCCTACTCTCTCCCCCTGAATGAACGCCTTCAAAAGGTGAGGTGAGGTTGAATTTAGCCACATGGAAACTCTCAGAGTTGCCTGTAGTTTTCCCGTGCCTGTTCTGCGTTTTCCAGCCTAAACAACAATTACCGCTGAGGGCCTGGGAGAGCAAAATATTTAGCCACATTTCCTGTAATAGCATGTCTGATAGCCTGGCTGGCTCTGCCCCGTGGGACTCTCGCTGTAATGACACTGCACGGCTTACTTGGTAAAATAACTTGGCACCGAACACGGTGTGATCACAGCCTATCAGCTGTCAAAATGTTAATGTTGTGTTTGTGGTACAAAGAGCAACATAACCGGAATAACAGGACTTAGATCACAGCGTTGACAGTAACTTTTAATCTTCCATATTTGGTATCAAAGCATAATATCTATGATATCACATATTTTAAACTCATGCTGTTTGTAAGTAAATGTTAGCCTTACAGGGACATTTGGAAGATTGTTGAAATTACAACCGAGTTCACTTGATGAATAAACACACGATACAGGCCTATAGCAGTGGTGGCCCGTTTAATCCACATTAATGTAAACTCATTCTTCAACTCATGTCTTTTATAAGCAGATTAGTGCACACAATGATAACTATTATGATTCTTATTTGTGGGGGTGAGCGGAGTGTTTATTCTATAATAGATCAGATCTCTCATCATTAGTTTCATTGGACTGCTTTGTAATCATAGGAACAGGAACAGTTTACTTAAAGCCGCTATACTCTATAGATTTTATATCAACAATGGATCAACTTGTGTGTGAAAGGGTTGTTCATAGTGATGATACTCTCATAGAGAATTATCACTTGGCTCTGCAGTTCCTCTCTCAGCTCTACGGAGCATATTAGCATCTTTCAGCTCATTGTTTAGGTTTCACGGCCCACAAATCTACTGTTTCGGTTCACTCTCACCGCTGTCATTAGCTTTATTTCCAGTGGCAGCTGTTTTCAGTAAAAATCTTCCCTGCCCTGCACTATAGAGCAGACTGGCAAAGTTTGCAAGCTTGCAAACACAGTGGAGCATTTAGCTGCTGAAGAGACCTCCTTTACATCTGGCATTAAAATGCATCTTGTATCCAGATAGTATGATTTAACCTGATTACATTTACATCTGGTATTAAGATGTATTTGCAGTGTCCACACTGAGATCCGATTTAGATACGATCGCTCTGTCTGAAAGGACTGAGAGGAAGGCTGCATTACGCACAGGCTTGAAGCCGGGCACTGCCGGAGAGGCGGTTCAAAACACATGCGCGGACAGATCACCCTCAAAACGCTGCTGCTTAGGGGGAGAGGACCCGTAAATGTGACTTTGGATTACATCTACACTCGCACACAAAGAGGAATGAGAAGAGGAGACACTGAGCGCAGACAGAGCGGGGGCGACCGTGGTGATCTCTTTGCATGGTGGTCCAGTGACCGGAGGAGTGCTGGGAGCGCGCTACAAGCTTTGAAGCTTTGATCACTCCACAGCTCTGGAGCCCAAAAAATGGTACTCGGGACAGCCTTAGCATTATGTATTTCCGCCCATGTAGTTGTTGTATGTGGACTGAAAACGCAATTGCATTTACACTTGTGTTAAATGTGATCACAATGCGTCCCTGACCACCTCTGGAGGTGGTCTGGCCGATCGGATCACAATCCGTCCTCGATGCATTTTGGGTTCATTTACACCTGTACTCTCATGTGGTCAAGCACTATTGGATTGCAATCTGATTAAAACACATTTTAATGCCAGGTGTAAGTTAGTGGAGTTAAAAAACGGACTAAATGGAGAATGAACATTGGACGTGGCCAGAAACAAGACTCCAAATGAATGATAATGTTGCTCCGTATATGCTGAATGTGTAAATAGGCTACTGTTTGCCAACACCATATCAACGTAAAAGATGATGATGTGTCAATGCTGTGTTCACAACTTGTTTCTACTGCCCCAAGAGGGCCAAAAAGTCTGTTAATTAAAGATAGTAGTGCAGTGCCTGTTCATGGCGTGCCCGTTCGGGACGCATGCCCATTTGGAATGGGCCGACTGCTTGGCTCCCGGTAGCCTCCCGGTATTGCTGCTTGCAGTGTTGTCGAGGGCTCGTACACGTGTCGGAGCGCTTGGGTGATGGAATCGGTTGATTGCTCGGTGTCAAGGAAGTGCTGCTTGCAACAGTGTCGATAACCGCTCGGTGCTCGTTGACTCCAGGGAAGTAAAGAACAGTTCAGTTGTAACGTTAGTATATCAGCACCCAGCGGCAAAACTGAAATGCACTCAGTGAGCACTGGTCTGCCCGCTGGAGAAGCGCCGTTCGCTTGTTTATTCAAAGTGTATCAATATCAAACATGTCGCATGTCAAAATTGCACCAAATTCGACAAAGCACTTCCTTGGGTCCCCAGCAATACACTAGCCAAGTGTGAAGTAGGTCGGATGAGCGGTTCTCGAGATATGCGAAGGACACACAGACAGACAGAGATCCCCTGCTTTATAGTTAGATACTGGACAGATTATTGGGCAAGACTGTATCGTTACTTGCAAGCACTCGTCATCAGTGACCTTGAAAAGTTTGTGATGACATTTGTAACTCATCTAAAGTATCGTGCTCTCCTGCTCTCCTGATATGATTGCCAGAGAACCAACATTCGCACTAGATGGACCTTAAAAGAAAGGTCAGTTAAGTCGGGTGCACTCTTTAGTTTTCAGTAAACAGCTTGGGTGTGTTCCCACACACACACACACATAATCACACACAAAGGTCAGCTGCTCCCTAGGGATCCTCCGACTGCAACTGTGATCAACAGGCTGAACCTTATGACCAACCCCACATGCAGCCTGTGCCTCCATCTCTTCTTCTTACTTTAATCTTCCTTCTCCCATACCTTCCTTATCACTCTTTCTGCATCTCTCACATCCACTATCAGTCCATCTTAAGCAAATGGCAAGGTATCATTTACCTTCGCTGGTCCACATTGAGCTACTGACTTTTCTATAATCTGATCAATGCAGCTGAATGTCACAGAGGTTTTCTATCAAGCAGAGAGAAGGTCAGTGTGTCTGCTCTGTGTAAATACCACAGTAACGTAGCTTGCGGACCTCCATTCTGCCGACCCGGGCCTTTTACAGTGGACTGAGTCAAAGTGCGGCTGATATTTGTGCGTTTTTTTGCAAAGCAGCCGTGATGTGAATACGATCTGATGGTTTATCTACAGAAAAGAAAATAAGATGAAGTCTGATTCTTTGCAAAAAATCCTGTTAATCCCAGTTAAGTGATTTGCCTCACATTTCCCATCGCGGTTTCTTCTTAAGCTCCCAGGAGGTCACAAACAACTCCTTAGAAGACAAAATAATAATTTGTGTATACACTGTGGTGCAGTGAATCAGCTTTCCCAGTGGAGAAAGCTAATGACATCCGCTGAACTTAATTCTTAAAAGTCCCACCAAGTTTGATGGGATTTTACCCATCACAGTCTGGTTTAATGTATTTTTTTTTCTTCACTTGTTTATTTCCCTGCATCTTTCTTCTTCTTTCACAGCAGCCATATAAAGCCAAATGAGATCCATCTGGACCTCAAACAACCAAAGTTTATGTTTATGTCACCCACATTATGTCAACCCACACTCAGTAGCTACAGTGAGTCCAATGGCAGCGTAAACACACATGCTCAACAACACATGGAGTTTTATGTAATTATAAAGTACATTTATTCAAGTACTGTACTGCAAATTCTAGGTATATACTACTTGTACTTTATTTGAGTATTTCCATTTTATGCAACTTTACACTACATCTCAGAGGGAAATATAGTACTTTTTACTCCAGTATGTTTGACAGCTTTAGTTACTAGTTACTTTTCAGATTAGAATTTTTTTATTTTTTATGATAAACTGAACGATGAATTGTTCTTTTATGAGTTGAGAAAATCCTCCTGCTTTTTCTTCTAAATAAGCTATTTAAAAAAAATATTGGATCAGCTGGAAATGCATCGTTACAAAGCTGAAAACAGGGCTGTTTTTCTGACACCATGAAAAGTTGATTTTTTTAGAGATATGTGGTTCTCACAGGACACACTACAGACATGATGATCTTATAGAATATGAAGCATTGCTGTAGATTAAACTAGCCAATAAAGGAATTAAATTAATAAAATCTTAAACATCTACAGCAGTAAAATGTAACATACACATTAATGCACCAGTAATATTAATCCAGAAATATCATATATAACAAGTAAATCATTAACAGAGAACGTTTTTATGCATTATTTTGATACTTTACGCATATTTTGCTGATAATACTTTTACTTAAATAAGGTTTTGAATGCAGGACTTTTACTTGTGAAGTATTGTCACGTTGCATATTATTAGCCTTTTGCTACTGAAGTAAAGTTTATGAATGTTCCATCACTTGAAACTAAATATAGGCTACAGAATGTGAAGACCACTAACATAAACTAAAAATAAGTAAAGTGTGATGAAAATGCTCACAAAGGATCAAGACTGTCCATTTACACAGGGGTGGAAGTAACGAATTGCATTTAAAGGTCCCATATTGTAAAAAGTGAGATTGTCATGTTTTTTATATTATAAAGCAGGTTAAGTGCTTAATAAATACTGTTAAACTATCAAAACGCTCGATATACGGAGAAATACACACAGCCCGTATTCAGAAATTGTGCGTTTGAAACAAGCTGTTAGGATTTCTGTCCATTTGTGATGTCACAAATATACAATATTTAGACCGTTTCACGGTTTTAAACGTAAACATTCTAAATGTGTCCCAGTTTGTTTCCTGTTGCAGTGTATGCGAATGACATCAGCTTTTAACATTACAGCATGTAAACATGTTCTTGTAGAAACACAAAATACAAATATGATCCTGAAAATAAGAACGATATGGGACCTTTAATCTTGTTACTGTAACAAAGTATTTTTTGTGTAGGCCAACTTGTACCTTTTTAGAATTTTTTTTTAAAACGTGTAAGGAGAAAGCAGCTATAATCAGCAGCTGCAGCAATTAAGAAGCAGCACAAGTCCATTTGCGGCCGCAGGAGGGCAGAGCTCCTTATAGTCTATGGTCGATCTAGAGTGGTACACTCCGGAAATTATAAAATGTTTGCGACGTTCACGGGCACGTCGAGTTCTCGGGCCGGGGCCACTTCAACAACAATAAGGATCACTATAGGGTGCGGTTATAATTAGCATCATTGTACCTCGGCATACCTCGCGTGTTCGTGACCTGCAAGTAGCGGTATGCCGTGTCTGGCTAACATGCTACATGACTGTTAACCCCTGATGTGACGGTGACAGAGAGGCTGAGTGGACTGGTTATGCTTTGAGAATGAACGAGTAGAGAGAAGTTGAACCTGGAACAGATTATGGAGGACTTCCCGGTGCTCAAGGCTCAGCAGGGTACCTGTTCAGACAGGTGAGTACAACAACAAACACACTGCTGAACTCTGCTGATAAGAATGTCTATAACCACTTTGTTGCCTAGCAACGTTGTGTGTAAACTGTGCAGTCTCTCCTCTCCTTTGCTACATATATATATATATATATATACATATATATATATATATATATGTGTGTGTTTATGGTTGTAGAGTTTATATTGTTTACATGTCCACGGTTGTGTGCTTTGCTGATGTTTTATTCTACTGTTGATTCTAAAAGAAGCTCCAGGCACTGTGGTGTCCATAGCTCGCTTTATTTATTGTTAATGGATTTTGTTTAATTGTCTCTTAACTGTCTGGTTAATATTCTTGTGAGGCTCTACACCGAGGAAGGCAGTTGTATATTTATAATTGATAATCATTGGTGTTGTTTTTATGCACAGATTGCAGAGTGCCTGTCTGCTGGTTTTGGAGACCTGTTGTTGAATGCTGATGTTGTTCCATTTGTGTGTATGAAACTGACATTTAATGTGATCTATTGTGTAGCCTATAAAGATGTTCTTTATTTTAACAGTTTCGTATATCATCACACCACTTTTAAAAGGTAAGGCAATAACGTTTACTCAGAGTACATTTGAACTGACCTACTTTTAGTTTTTACACAAGTACTTTTACTTTTTCTTTAAAGCAGCAGTACTTTTACTCGAGTACAATATTGTAGTACTTTTCAGTTCTGCATTTAGCCTACATTATGATAAATTACTTTACCAACCCCCCACGCCATCCAGCCCATCAATAACTATCCCCGGTCTAATAGATCCCTCTTGAGAGTGATCATTGAGGATTGAGAACATCCATAAGGATGTATGTGTGCATGTAATGGTAGCAGAAGGAGCCTGTGATACACAACTTTAAGTATGAGATAAATGTATAAAGCTAAAAGATTTTTTTATTTTTAAAAGAGGATGAGAAGAAAGGGTGTCCAAATTATCTTACATTCTTGCAATCTCCCTTTTCCTGTTTCAAAACATGCATATTTAATACATGTAGTAAGGGTAGGTGGTAATTGTTGCTTCCAGGAGATGGGAGTAAGTCTAGCGGCAATTAAGGAAATGAATGCTCTAATGGAGCGTGTTGCTGGAGTGGATTTAATTAAGGCCCGAATGGGATTGGGAAGAATTATAATTTTGACACATTTTTTAAAATACATCAAAACATCAGCAGCCAGAAGAGAGAGCACACAGCTTCAATGATTTGAATTCACAACAGGAGACCAAATTGGTTCCAGAGGGGTATAAAAGCTTTTACTCTGGTCAGTGCGGACTTTGGGAAATATTAACAAAAACGAGTCCTGTGAATGAGGAAAATAGCTGTTCGCTAGGGGTGTAGCGATACGTTTTAACAACGATACGAAACGTATCCCTGCCCATGGTTCCGATATGTTTCAAGGAGGATATTTGGCTCATCTAGAGCGATACGATATGATTCAATGACTTGAAATCGATACAGTAACTTCAAAAAATTCAATCAATGTGAATGTGAAATAAATAGCTGGATACTGGACAGGGCAGGTCAGGATTCCTCAAAGTTTTTCTTGTAAGGGAATCAGGGATACATAAATTATGGATATAAACAAGTAATCACAACGATTAATGGCATACACCTTTTATTTGAAAATAAAAAAAGTGCAACTTCAGGACCAGCTGCTTCAGTTCTCAAGATACAAGGCAGTGCAATATTTAACAAAACATATAATAAACCAACTACTATTCAAGTTAAAGGAACGGTGGTTTAACCACCTGCTTCTGTTCTCATTTTCAATATAAATGGTAGAGCAATAATATTGGCATCTCAATAGGTGCGTGGGAAGATTGGTCGTGTTGCCGTTGTGTTTTTTCTGGCCTTTGCTTATTCTGCAAACAGCGAATGATTTCCCCTTTTTCAAAAACCAAAACGTTTCCACACGCTGGATCTCAAACGCAGCTTGAAAATCTCTCGCTCGTCTGGCTCTTCCTCGCCATCAGCCATGCTTCGTTTTGTTGTCAACTTTCTGAGAATGGCGCATGCCGATGATGTCATACACAGGGAGAGTGAACATTTCTTTACTATTAAAAGTGCTAAAAAATACATCCATATAACGTTTGTTGTGATTAAATGCAAGGTGCAAATTCTTAGTATCGATACAATCGATTATTTACCTTGCAAATTGATTTTAGGTGATATACGTCCCCCGTGAAGGACAACTTGCCGAGTACCTATTGATATAGTTGGATCGTAGGAAAATGAATCGATACATCAATGTAATAGATGAATCTTTACACCTCTACTGTCCACATATTTTTGTCCAAAGAAGGGTGTTATAGATAAGTGTGTACCAGTGCCTCATAGTCTACAAGATGACTAGCAGACCAGGAATATTGATACAACTGGATTTGAACGATGCTTCCTTTTTAACAGCAGGGAATGACTGACTTGACACATATTCCAATTTTAGAAGTGTGTCATTCCAATAAATGATTTGCTGTATGTTCTCAATCAAATAAATTAAATTAGGTTAGGTAAGGCCAACCAGATTGTAACGACGGCTCGCCGTTACGGGAGTAATATAGTATGTGTAACTATAATTACTATACATATGGATTATTGAATATACTTAATGAACACACGGAGGTATTAATTAATTAAAAACAGTCAATAACATGCCAAACTTACTTCTGCCAGTTTCCGTTTCCCTAGGTGCGCGGGTGAAAGAGATCCCCGGGGACTCGCGCCCTATTAATAGTTCCGGGAGGGCGAAACCAGTGGGAAGTGGGTGGAGGGGAGTTTGGTGGGACTGTTTTGTGTGTATTTGTGAAGGGGTAGTGTTTATGGATGTTTATTGAGGATAGTTGGGGGTGTATGTATTTGTTAAAAGGATTTATATGTGGGGGATGGCTTTATGTACATAAATGTGGATGTTTTTGTATATTGGTGTGGTGTTGTGTGTGGGAAAATGGTATGGGCCAATTGAGGGGAGTATAAAAACCATGAGTTTGGGTCCATTTGGGGGAATACTACGGTGGAGGCAACATGTGTGACGGGTATGAAACGAAAAATAAATGCTTCTATGCTGAAATACCATCCAGTTGTGGACTGAGCCTCATTTCCTCCAGGACCGCTCGGGGATTCTAACACAGATGCTAATGCCTTAAAAGGGAACTTTTTTATTTATCCGATCACTATCTCACTATCACTATCCGTCCGATCTGTTTACCCTGAGGATTAACACTTTCAACTTAGATGACAAAACAAGGACATTTTTAAACCGAATTTGCAACGGCGAAGCTGTAAAAACAGACTGAAAACTACGCACTTAACCTGATTTATGTGAGCAGTCAGGTCAAATGACCAAACATTTCCAAAGTGGCGGGTTTTAAGTGTCAAATGTGAGTAATGTGGAGGGTGGATGGAGAGGATTGCAGGATGGAGAGGTTGTCTAATGGAGAGGGTTCTCAATAATTTGTTGCCCCGTGGCTCGAAACGAGGATGCTGAAATGCTGAGATGCTCCGAGCAAAGTGGGGGTGATAGAGTCGGGGCTAATGGTGCACACATTAGCGTAAAGCTCTTTGTGTGTGGCCATATAGTGGGGGAAATTCTGACTCACAGAGTCTCAGGAGCTTGCTGAGACATACAGGATGTACATTACCATGCTTCCAGCAATCTATATAGCCACAGAACTAAATACAATTTTAATCAAATATTTCCTGGGTGACTTCCATTTTTACCCAACATAACTGTGCATGTGGTGGCGCTTAGTGGACAGGAGCTGTGATTGTGTTTGTGTTTCTGTGTGTGAGTGCCTTTGGTGAAATAACCCATTTTGTGTGGAAGAAGATAAACGAGTAAATGAATGGCGCCATCTGAATGTATAGTACCTTACCGCATTAACATTATTGTCCTGTCTGTGAACCCTAATCAGAATGGCTCTGATTCACTAAATCCTTAATGGAATATAGCCCGATGATAAAAGACGGAGCTGACAAATGGAAGAAAGGGGAGAAAAGAGAGGAGGAAATGACTTTGTCAAACTTTTCCCATTTGGCGACCAAGCCACCGTAAAATTGCTGAACATTCAGAATGGAAAGGGAAGGAGGTTGTGCATTTTATGCGCTGTTTGACGAGGTGAAAAGTAACGTATGTTTGGTGTGTTTGAGACAAAGGCTCAAAATGTGAGCAGGAAATCATGTCTAGTAGGGATCTACTATATGGTGTGTAAACTAAAGCACGCTAAGGAGTGTTACTGCACATTTGGCAACCATGTTATAGAGAAACAAGACTCGGTAAAAAACCCTGTATATTTCTGGACCGTGTATGGTCAGTCTGTGAATTTGTGGCTAAATTGTTACACAAATAGTCAATGGTCATGTCTGTAATGTTGAATCCAGTAATGGTACATGTCCACCAGGTCCAGCAAGGACGCTACAGGACGCACTGCTCCACTCAACTGGCCGTTCAAGCGGTGACATACGCTATCGTAGAATACACCCGATTGGTCCCTGGTTCTCTGCTTGCCGTTTCTAACAGGAAATGACATGGCGGCCTGCTCGTAAACTTTCTGTTAAGTAAGAGTGCTATGATGTTGAATGTTACAGTGACTGTGATAAATGCAACAGCAGATCCCACAAAAATTTTAAACTTTTTTTACTCAGATTTTATACATATGGTGGTGTGTTCTTTATACTATGACAGTTTTCTTAAAATGTTATTTAAAAAATCGCATTGCATACAGTATCGCAATATATTGCAATTAGGGCTGTCAATCGATTAAAATATTTAATTGCGATTAATCGCACGATTGTCCATGATTAATAACTATGAATTGCAAATTAATCACACATTTTTTATGTGTTCAAAATGTGTAAAATGTGATTTAATACTCTTATCAACATGGGAGTGGGCAAATAGGCTTGCTTTATTCAAATGTATGTATATATTTATTATAGGAAATTAATTAACAACACAAAACAATGACAAATGTTGTCCAGAAACCCTCACAGGTACTGCATTTAACATAAAATAATATGCTCAAGTCATAACATGGCAAACTGCAGCCCAACAGGCTTCACAACAGCTGTCAGTGTGTCAGTGTGCTGACTTGACTATGACTTGCCCCAAACTGCATGTGATTATCATAAAGTGGGCGTGTCTGTAAAGGGGAGACTCGTGGGTACCCATAGAACCCATTTTCATTCACATATCTGGAGGTCAGAGGTCAAGGGACCCCTTTGAAAATGGCTATGTCAGTTTTTCCTCGCCAAAATTTAGCGCTATAGTTTGGAGCGTTATTTAACCTCCTTCGTGGCAAGCTAGTATGACATGGTTGGTGGCAATGGATTCCTTAGATTTTCTAGGTTCATATGATACCAATATCTTCACTCTAACTTTAAAACTGAGCCTGCTACCTTCCAAAGATCAATTGCGTTAATGTGGTAAAGATAGTAATGGTGTTAAAACTAATTTACGTTAACACATTATTATCACGTTAACTTTGACAGCCCTAATCACAGTATATTGAATTGTAAACCCTGTATCATGATACGTATCGTATCGTCAGATTCTTGCCTATACACAGCCCTAGTGATAGGTAGAAGTGGAAATTGCATGATGCAACAAGTTTGCACGCTTTCTCGCCCATTCTCTGGCTCACACATTTATGCATGCATGCCAACAATGTAATCGAAAACACAAGAAATGCACATAACAGATTAACCACATTGCAAAGCTTTCACCCACTCACATTTTCTTGTGTTGTGATTCAGTTCCTTAATTAACATGATTGTTTTTTATTGCACACCACTGCCACGACACAGAGAAGCAGTTAATGGTTTTGGTTGCACACACAGAAACCAATGTTTAAAAGTTTAATTATACAATGACACGCTTACGTGAAGCCACAAGACGGCATGCCATTTCAGACAAGTCTTGAGTGAATGCCTGAGAAATAAAAAGAAAGCATTAGATGTTATATGGAGACTTGAGAGCTTTCAGGAGTTGAAGTTAAGGGTCTCTTCTCCTTGTCAGACGGCTGCTTATCAATATTCTGCACCATGACAGGAGAGAGGGAGAGAAATGGATGAAACACAGGAGGGAGGAAGACTTAAAAGGCAGATGAAGGGACGGCACACAGAGAGAAGTGACAACAGGATGCGTCAGTGACAGAGAGAGGGACCAAAGGGTGAATGAATAAAAGAGAAGCAGAGAGAGAAAGAGAGAGGACAAGGAAAGGAGACCCTGAATATAGAGCTGAAAACAGAGGGAGAGCAGATATGAAAAAAGAAAGGAAGCAACAGTGTGTTACATCTGGGGAGAGAGAAGGGAGCGCCAAGACCCGAAACAATCCATCCTTTCTTGTTATTGGAGGCAAAGAAAAGGACAGGAAGGCAGCAGTGCACCATGGGAGTTCTGAGGCATTTAATTGGAAGATGAAGAGAAGCAGGCTGAGAGCCAGGTTCAAACTGAGAAGCACTGAAGAAAATATTTTGTGTTGAGGGCCAACTGTCAACCATGTCTCACTCTTAAGTTCAAGTTCTCTTTCAGAAGTAAGAAAACCTCATTCATAAACACACTGACAACGCAATTGAGTAAAAATCCAGCCTTGCAATATAACTTTACTGACACACATACTTAAGGATGGTAATTGTTAGCTATGCTAGTGGCAGTCAGTCCACTTTAGTGCAGACAGAAATACTTCAACAACCTCTTGTATGGATTGTTTAATTCAGACCTCCAAGTTCCCCCTCAGGATGAATTGTAAATAGTTTGATGATCCCTCAAGTTCTCCTCTAACGCCATCATCAGATCAAAATTTGTGTTTGCCCAATTTGATTTTAGCTTAAACATTAAACTTAGATGGTGTATATGGTAAACATTATACCTGCCAAACATCAGCATGTTAGCATTGTACATTGTGAGCATGCTGGCGGAAACCTCCGGTTCTGAAAAATACCTTAAACCTCCATTCTTTCTAATGGCCAGCAGGGGGCGACTCCTCTGGTTGCAAAAATAAGTCTGATTGTATAGAAGTCTTTGAGAAAATGGCCCTACTTCTCACTTGATTTATTACCTCAGTAAACATTGTAAACATGAGTTTATGGTCTCAATCGCAAATTTCAAGTCTTCTTGAATACAGCATGATGTTCATTTAGTAAATTATGGTCCCATTTAGAGTCAAATAGACCATAAAGCAGGGGATGTTTTAGGGCGTGGCTACCTTGTGATTGACAGGTCACTACCACAGCGATGTCCACTCTGGGAGTTGTCCGTGTTTTCATCTTACAACTTTAACCCTTTTGTTTTCAGTTCATGAAAGTTAATTATAACATTTTTGGTCACCTAAAAATGTCTTATTCCGCGTTGGGTTGTACTTAGCTCCACCCTCTCGTGTCACTCCTGGTTGCAAAAAACCAAGATGGCGATAGCCAAACCAAACTAGATGCTTCAAAACGGCAGTCCTCAAACTAATGGTTGACGTCACGTTGACTATGTCCACTTATTATACAATCTGTAAACATAACTCCAAATGAGTCCGTGTCAGCTAAATGTGTCAATAAGCAACTGTTTGCTAAATCTGTTTTAATCAATTTCTGACATTTTTTAAAATGTGTGTTTTCATTTCAGAAAAGTTAATTATAATCTTTTTGGTTGCCTGGAAACTTTGATTCAATGTTTGATTTAGCTCCCTCCCGTGTCACTTCTGCTTGAAAAAAAACAAGATGGCGACGGCCAAAAACTAAGATGTTAATGGCCAAAAAGCAAAATGACAACGGCCAAAATGACAAACTCGAGGCTTCAAAACCATAGCCCACAAACTTCTTGTATGCAGTCATTGTGAGCGTGTTAGCATGCTAACATCAGTATTTAGCTCAAAGCACCAGCCTCACAGAGCTGCTAGCATGGCTGTACTCTTAGGCTTGTTTTAGAAAACAATAATCTAATGGAATTGGCATTTAATGAATCATTTCCCATAATAAGCCCAAGACCATCGAAGGTTAAACCGACATAAGTCGAGTCCATATTTTCAGACCATTCATTGAGATATTGCGCTGAGTTGCAGAGGCTAGTGGAACAGCAGCTGGCCTGAGGGTGAAGTCATAACTCTACAGTATGTGTAAGAACATATTTTAGCCTAAAAATGTCTTCAATAATTACTCTCCTGTTCTTAAACAACCTCAACTGTGTTCTGCTACTGACTGTATATTGAACTACTACTTCCTCCTCCTTCCCCACATTCTTCAGTTTTCACCCCCTCCTCCTCCTCCTACTTTCTCAGACACATTAAACCAAAGAACAGATATGCAGCTTTTTTCATCTTCATATTAGATAGCTGTATGGTCTGGTGAGCACCAGTTTCCAAGCCTAATAAGGGGACAGAAGGGATTACAAGAGGAAGTCAGCACAACTTCAAACACTTCTCCGGCTTCATCCACCGGCCTGTTATTATTGGCTAATTAATATTAGAATGGCAAATACAGATTAGTCAAAATATGATTAAATTGAAAACACTTGGTGCTACATCAATCCAACAGTGGTTCAGACAAAATAGAGCCTTCCCGAGCAGCTGTTTGTTCTTGTGTGATAAAGTGTCAGTATGAGTCACGGCGCTATTGAGAATTATTCACACACGGGTTTCATGAGAAACTGCCTGCCTCAGGTTTGGCTGCCTACATGAATACATTCAAGCTGAAGGTCACACGGAGGAGCCTGATCGTGGGTCGGGCACAGAGAAATTAGACCGAATGGCTCTAAATAAAACAGCGTTTTAGAGTCGCTCTTTCTCTTTATCGCATTTTGACCTCCAGCAGGTTTTTTTTTTAAACACATTTCAGGTGTTTGATGATGGCTTCAACCTGATAAAACCTCATTTCGAGGAAAACTAACAGAGCTGTGCGAGGCCAGTGAAGAAAAAAGAGACAAATCTCAGCAAAAGGAGCCTCATCTTCTGCACTGTGATTGCTATCTTTTATATAAATGGCTCAAACTTCCTGCTTCCTGTTAGTTCAAATGAAGAATGTAGTACAAACACCAGGAGGCATTTGTATTAACATGTGGTGCGATGGGGCTGGATGGATGAAACGATCTGTTGAAGCAATATTTAGACATTTTTCGGAAAATCATTTATTTGCTATCATACCGAGAGTTCGATGAGAAGGTTGATACCACTCTCATATCTGTCCGTTACATATAAAGGCGCTATATCTTCCGCACAGCGACGTTGATCTGTATTTTGAAGCATTCAGCAGGCCGGGAGTCTCAGCTACTGGATACATCCAATTCTAGATCGACCTGTAAGATGCGCTATAGGTTGATGTTATCCCTCGACTGTCATGTAAATAGAGCAGGTTGTAGATTAAATTAGAGGAAATGGCTAGCAATAGTGGAAACAATAGTGGTGGTGGCAACGTCTCATTGTCTGAAAGTACCTTAAAGCCTCTGAACGCCCACACAGGTTGTTTTCAGTTCTTCTGGTTGATTAGACTTCTGCTCAGGTTGAAGGTTGGCCAGAGCTTTGGTGGGATTATATTAGGTCACAAATCTTCATCTACCAAGGTGTAATTTGTAACCCCCTAACAGGTTTAACAAAGCTAAAAGGAGACTCAGGAAGACGTCCCTTGATTAGTCTACACACACCCACACACAGTCCTGAGAAGAGGTCTAATCTGCCAGATTATCTGAAAACACCTGTGTGGGTTTTCAGAGGCTTTAAGACTACAGTTAGCAGAAGGTTAGCTTAGCATAAAAACTGTAAATGAAGACAAAGAACATATATTGTTAAGAAGTGAATGTCAATTATACGTTCCATTGCAATGCTGGTGCCCAGCAGCAGACCTACGCCTCCGTCATTTTGGACTGTAATCGAGTCGACTGCCACAATGACGGCAGTAAAACGTCCACCAACAAAGTGCTGTACAAAAGTAAAACGAAATTATTTCTATTCTATTGTCATATTTTTAATGTCTCCACCAAAATGGCCTGTGTTGAACAATACAAATATTATAAATATGCATACTTTTATAACTATTTACTTACTTACTAATTTATTTATTTAACTTTTTTGCCCGGTCGCTTCCCAGAGGAGCATAAAGTGAGCGATGGACATAAATGAAAGTTAGAAAAATCCAGCACACAGATTTTGAGAGCAATCTCAATCATTTTCATGTCAAGGACCTCCAAAATGGATGTCCAATAGACCACAGACCATTGATGTATAAGAGGTTGTGCCCTGTGCTTTTGCCCTGCGTGTTAGTAAATAGCCAACAGTTACAATAAATTATCTTTATGTCCTGCCTCTGGCACTACTAGCTACTGGCCGATAGCCGGTTGTTTGGCAACAGGGACGTTAATAAATCCACCACGGTACAGGTTTACAGCCCATGGGTTTGTTATAAGATAATAAAAGGGATGAATTACAGCCAATATATCCATTATTACAGCCTCTGATTTACAGAGTCCTCTTTATACACTCATGGTGTATTTGAGTTTCAGCTCTTTGCTTCTACACTCTTTGACGGAGAGAAATGGATGTGTCCCAAAGGTAAACAATCCAGCGGCTGGCACCTAAAGCTCACTATTTCACACGTTATATTTGTGTAATCTATACTTAAACCTATATTTTTCAATCAGCTCCTGACTTCCAGCTTCATATTGAACAGGCAGACATGAGAGTGGTATCAATATTCTCATCTTATTCTCAGCAAGAAAGCTTATAAGTGTTGCCTATATGTGGAACCATTCCTTTAAGAAAACCTCATAAAAAAAAACACCGTGACCAATGACAAAGCTGATCAATTTTGGATCTTTCTTTTTTAGGAAAGGAGCCGCTACAGCCACCACTGGAAAAATTAATTTGAAAGTAATTATTATTATTATTATTATTTTATTTTATTTAAAAGGGACCATGTGACCATTTGATGCACCGTACCAGATTATAGCTTTAAGCTAATTCACATCTGTAAGTCCCTTGGCAGGTCAAAACAAAGAAACATACTACAGTCATACAAGAAAGAACATACAAAATACACAATACACAGCTACACACAATAGCACATCACAAAGTATGCTTGTCAAGTAAAAGCAAGTCATGAAGACCATGGAATAAAGATCAGTGAGTACAGAGCTGGGCAGCTTTCAACAGATGTTTTAAGTTGGTTTTGATAATGCTAATAGAGCTGGAGCTCCTCACATCGTCAGGTAACGTAATGTAAAACAGAACAAAATGCAACCACTTGAGATGAGATCTCGCACGTTGAGATAAAACATCTGAGACAAGATACTGAGAGAAGAGGAGAGCTGCATATAGATCCTATATGCCAAACTGCCTGTCTCAGCAAACACCCCTCTCACTCTTCCTAAATCTTTGAATTAATTACACTACCGGTGATTTAGATACCAACTACCACTGTGCCGCGGTGAACAGACTGCTTTATGAGCTAAACATGGATGGCAAAGATGGACGAGATAAGGAAGAGTGAGGGAGAAAAACGGAGAAGGAGCTGTTGAAGAAACTCATTAATGAGAGGGATGGATTAAGGGTGTAACACACACACGTACATGAGCGGCATACTGATTTATACCAGGTCTACCCCGAAGTAAAGATTTATATTAAAGCTTGAAATAATCTGTCTTTGGACCGAACGGGTGATCCCCATGCACCTCTCCTCCCCTCCCCATCTTCACAAGCTGGAGGCTGCGACTGTTGACTTGAATCCATGTTGGCTCCTCACTCATGTAACTGGTCACTTTCTCCTCCTAGCTGTCCACAGAGTCCTGTCACAGAGATGAAGTTTAGCCTACACCACAGCTGTTGCAACAGATTTTTTCCTTCTTTCTTCCTGTGGGCTGGTGTCACAGTGGGATCTTTCTTCAGGCTTTGTTTCTCTCTGCGCGGCTCTCGTTCTCTTGTCAAGTTCCCTTGCTGCCGCTTCATTCGTCCTCAAATAGCATCACACAGTGTAAAGACAAAACGACTGGCTAATTATCTCACAATGAAGGATGTCGCACAGTATGTTAATAGGACCTACGCCGTGCCTTCCCTGACCTCCCCTCTCTTTCCTTTATTCCCGTCTTTGTGCACTACACGTAACGCCGAGGGACATCCTGTCACCATGTGAATAGTGGCCGTTCATCTCTGGGTACAGCTGTGCCCTCAGTACGCTCTTTGTGTGACCCATATTCTGTTAGCAAAATGCCCTGCCAGTTGTTATGTACCCCCCTGACTTGTTCTTCTTCCGCTGCTATCTAAGACCGAAAATATTCAGTGAACTGCAAATTTCTGTCAGTGAAGTTTGGTAGAGGCTAGAGGTCATACCGTACGCCTGAAAACGACATGTGGCGTTTTGATTGTAGTTTAAAGGTTGCTGTTCAACTTTTCGCTGCATCATTAAATTCCCATTTCAATTACGATTACTTCGAAGTCTTCTGTAACTCTCTTGAGTCTCTTAGAAACGAACAATAACTTGCTGCTAATGCTGGACAGAAATGAAGAAAAGTGATTTTATTCATGATTTGTAACAAAATTCTGCCTGTGTTCCTGATGGAAGCGTCCCAACCTTAAATCGGTACTTTGTACTATATGGGCTTATAACAATACACAACATACACATGCCACATGCACAACTTCATACATTGCTGAATTCATGGAGACCGGAAGTCATGGACACCAATGGAGGGAGAAAACTGGCGCCCCCTGGTGGAACATTGGATAGTTGAAGGTCTATGAAGTGTTCTGCTACGATTACACAAAAGAAAGAAATTGTAAACTGTGCAGTGTTACACTTTTGCTTAAAGTTACTGTGATGAGCATTCAACTGGTTATGAAACAGCTTCAATTTAATACTGATGCCTCTATATGACTGACATAAGTAAACGAGACCATCAGCAAGAAGACTGGCTATTTCTATATTCTTAAAGGTATAATATGCAACAGTTGTCAGTTAGTGTTTGTAAGCTCGCCGCATTCAAAGTTGACCACACCTCCTCGGCTCAACTAGTCAGAGAGAGAGAGAGAGAGCAGCGATGGTTGAGCGAGCTATAGAGTGAATAGAGAGAGAGAGAGAGCAGCATCAGTGGGAGCAAAGCAGTGAATCAGATTAATAAAACGTTATTTTTTGATTGTTTCACGTCAGTTATCGTTCTAAAACATGAATAAACACACAACTAACACTGCACAGCCCCTGGGGGAAGGTGCAGAGTTGCCGGATTTTGAATGAATGCAGCCGAAAGGCAGGCTGCCCCTCTCTGCCAATAGCAGCACACAGCAGCCACTGCACACAGCAGAAGAGAGACAGAGGAACAGGGGAACTCACAGCGATGTAAAAAAAAACTGTTCTCATCTGTCAGATATGGCCGCAAAGCATCTAAAGGTGACTTGTGCCCATCAATGTATAATGCTCGTGCATTGGTATCAGAAGCCGACAGGCATGACAAAGAATGAACGAGCTGCAAACCCTGAGCGCTGTTATTGGCTGGGGGTTACACTGTGGGTGTAAAAAGGCAGCCCAAAGGCTGTTTGCAGACGCCCAGAAGCGTCCTGAGTAAATCAAAATAAGAAGAAAAGAGAAAATACAAGCAGAGGGCAGGGTCTCTGTAGATATAGACACCATCACGCACTTCTAATGGGACATAAGTGATGATTGAGAGGGATTCTTTTTTTTAAATTCAACACAAAATTAAATTTCTTGTAGTTGCTTTACACAGTGTTTAAGTGGGTTTGTTGGTTCAATCTAATGGTGTATAATAATGTGGATCTTATAAATTATATACATTTATGATCATGTCAACACTGAGGACTTAGAGGGAATATAAGAAGAACTTACGTGCTGTTTGGAGAGGATTTCCAAGGCTGATTTAACCATGACAAAAGCCACTTCAAACTTACAATAACAAATAATAAGCATCAGTTACAGTAATAGTCAGTTATGTCAAACATAACAGTCCAGTAAAACACTGGAAAGAGATAGATGTGCACTTAGATGCACGTTAGCCATGCATCAATGAACACCAATTACGGTAAACGTGCGTGTGTCGTAGGCATTTGCCTAATCTGTCAGGTCGCATTGGGCTGCCAAAGTTTGTTTTACCTACAGATTAATGCTCCTTTTGCCCCTTACATGCTTCCTACACTATGTTCCCAAGTGAGAGGCTCCCTCTTTTGAAGGACTCTAAAGGTAAAGCCTTTTTAGGACTGCTATTTAACTGCACCTTTTCTAGTCTAAGCCTCGCAGCGAGCAAAATTAATTGTGTATTCAGGCAGTCCTCTTAAAATGTTAAAGTTGACATAGTCCAAGTTTACCATCAGGGAGTTGCCCTGTCAGCAGAGGTAAATATCAATGGGATGGGTACGTTTGAGGATACAGAGTAGAGGATGTTTGCTTCCAACTTTCAAAGGCCGACACACACAGTAGCACTAAATGGAACAAGGGATTCAGTTACACGACTCCATCAAAACACAACCACATCGCAGCTTTGTTATTGGACGGTTGGTGTTAAATTCTGTGATGGACTTCAACCGGCCAGATCGATACTGCTCCCCCCTCCAGGAGGAGATGACATTAGAACCTAACCTGCTACTCCCACTCTCTTTTTCTCCATCAGTGCAGGAAAAATACACTCGCAGACACTTAACGGTAAACACAAACACACACAAACACACTTACTGTAATCAAATACACCTGGCTGCACGCACACACTCCTGCATACACCCTAGAGGAAATTGGATGTTTGAGGCTAGCTCCAAGTAGCACTCAGTGAAAGTCAAGTGGTGACTCAGCAGACATGATAACCGCGAGGGAGAGACAGCAGCAGCAGGGTTTATCCCCTTTCCATTCTGCCCTCTTCTTTTTTTGGATGGGTAAGGGATGTTTAGGGGTAGATAGATAGTCAACATCAGATGACACATAGAAGTGGTGTACATCATCTGAAGGCTGGGAACCTGAAGACTCATTTGAGATGCAGCTCAGCACTGTGTCAAATTGTTCTAGTTGTTAATAAGAAATAAAAATTAATTAATTAATCAATTAAAATAAATAGTGAAAGTGTATTAGAGCGTGGAACATGATGATATAAGTTTGTGATGGTCATTCCCATGCTCTATTATGTCTCGTAAGTTGTTGCAGCAATTTTTTAGGTTGAAACCATTTGTTACAGATTTGGCGCTAAATTTAACCATTTTTTTACCACTCGAGAATTGATAAAAATGATCAATAATCCCTCCAAAATACTTCATTAAGTAACTAAGACCTTGAGGTACACCATAGAAAAAGCCATGCTGTGATTTGGTTTCAAAATCTTTTGACATTTGGAGATTTCTGCAAGAATTGCATTTTTCGGCGATTGAATAGCGAGCACTTTTGTTCTGCAAACTTCTCAGAAAACCCCCTTATTGTCAATTATCTTAGAGGTCACCACAGGTCATTTTTATACAGTGAGGTCAAGTTTTAAAAAATGGTCGCACTCCAATGAAATGGCTACTATGGGGACTAACATCATCACATATGAATACTATTGGGGTCATTGGATCCACAATAGTCTCAACTTTACAGTGATACCCAATTTATCTTATTGTTTAGGGACCCCAGTATGCAGAAATATTCAAACACGTCAGTTTAGAATAGACGTAAATATCAAATTTTTACTGCATTCAAAAAACTGCATGTTTTTTTGCCCCAAACTGCACATGATTATCATAAAGTGGGCATGTCTGTAAAGGGGAGACTCGTGGGTACCCGTAGAACACATTTTAATGCACATATCTTGAGGTCAGAGGTCAAGGGACCCCTTTGAAAATCGCCATGCCAGTTTTTCTTCGACAAAATTTAGCGTAACTTCGTAGCGTATCTTCCACTGCTTGAAAACTCATCCCGCAACAACCTCCGAAAGACAGAATAGTGGCCGTGAGAGGGGTTTTTTAAGGGGTTAAGTCAAGGTGGGGAGGGGTGGTTGCATAGAAATAATGAAATGATTACTTTGAAGTAAAGGTGTCAGAGAGTGAAGACGATAATAAGCTGTCTAACTTTGTGATCATCAACCCTGGAATTACCTGTCTGTCTCTTTTTGTTTGCACATAAAAACCCCTCTGTGATGCTTATTTTCTCTCATCTGTTTTTTTATCTCTGATCTGAAAGGAAACACATCGTCATTATTTCTTTACGCACTCACTGCCACATCCAATACTTAGTGAATTTAAAGACTCACTTCTTCTGGCACCATCGCCTTCTCTTCGTTCTTCGTTTCGGTTCTCCGCTCTCCTTTCTTTTGCTTGGTTTCACCCTCACTTCGTCCTCCCTCCCTTGTTTCTCATTATTGCCTCCATAATGAGGTCAGTCCATTAGTCCATCAGGGGGTCAGTTAGAAAAAAAAAAAAAGGTCTAACCCCTTAATTGAACGGACATCCCTCATCACTGTTTGGTCTCTATCTATAATTCACAAATAAAAGTGTTGACATTTTTAATTGTATTCCTCAGTATTTTCCTCCCCTGAGAGGTAATTCATTAAATGACATTTATTGTGCATTAATGGGCAGTTACGGCTGAGTGTGTCCACAATTCGTTTTCCTTTTTTCCTCCCCCACATGACAACTTGGCTGAGGGTGCAATCTTTTTTATCCTCACACACCCACAAACCTGCAGACTATTCAGCCTTCTTTGTTGTTTTTTAAAAAAAAGAGCCCTAATTGAAAAACTGGGCATGTTGAGGGGGCAGTGGTAAGTGAGATTCATGACGCGTTGCGGACATAAGGTCGTACATCATACTTTGTGAGGCGGGCGACAGAAGCTGCCATTATTGGATCAGCGTTGCTTCATTAAGTCTCCACACGACACAGTCTGCCGCTAACGCCTGTGGACAGAGACACGGAGGGGAGAGGAGAGAGAACTGAGACGGAGACGTTGGGACAAAAGCTGGGAGGGAAAGAGGTAGAGAGGAAGAGACAAGGGGAGAGGGAGCTCACAATGGAGACAAAATTAGTTGTGCAAGAAAAAGACAGGGAAAGAGAGACATGAATGTGAAAAAGAAACCAAATCACAATCATTCACAATTTTTCTGCAATTCAATGTAATTTGATGATTCCTTTTTTTTCAGGCCGATAATCTGACTTAGAAATCGGCGAGTAAGGAAACAATGCATTAAGGATAATGGCCCCGCAGCTTCCTGTTTATGCTGGCTTAGTCAACATTTCCACAGCAACACAAGCAGTGTGTTGGCAAACCCTCCAGCAGCTCACTGCATCCAAGTTTCAGATAATTTCCATCCCCTCCGTCCAACTATCTGTCCATCTCATTTATGATTTCATTTGATTAGATTGTGCAATGATCGGAGGAAGATGAAGCACCAGGAACAATCATCTCGGCCTATTCAATATACTTGTATAATGAAAGAATCCAAAGATGTAATATATGCATCGCTCCAGTGACGGACTAACAGGTGATTGCAGATTCCTACATAGTGCAGTCACTGCTGGACTGTGAGCTCCCAATCCACAAAGAGATAGATGGTGCTATCTGGTGGCTGTACTGTGCATCACATCTTTGAGCCAGCAGCATGATTAGGATTATTTTGCATTAGAGAAGGACACCTTACCTGCTGTGACCGCGAACTGTGACCCCTACAAGCTGGCACAGGTGTTTTTAAATTATTTGGGCTAATTAGACTGGACTGTGTGCACAGACTGTGCTTGAGGTCAAATCAGCTGGATTAACTGAAAACATCTGCTTCTGTGAACCAGGGGGCATATTTCATACCATTTTAAATGCTAAAATGCTGACATGAACATTGTCTGTGTACATGCTATGTTTAGTAGAATTAATTGCCTCGATATTTCAAGGGTATACCTCACCCCACTGACTTTATTTGCTGCTTAAAAAATGCATCTAAATGAAGTCACATTCAGATTTTATCGGTACCTGTTTCTCAAAGGCACATTATCTCTATCTCAATTAAAATCTTTGCTGCTAATTAGAAGCTTCAGTGGGCAGGACAAACTGATGCATCATGCGGAGAGAGAGAGATATCTATAAGCTAATAGGATTTTAATGAATAACAGTATTGATTTGGAGTCACTGAGTGCAATAAAAACATTTAAATATACATCTGTAACATGTTGGACTAATGGTGGTGTTTGTAAGATCATTATGCTAACTGACTATGAGTAAGTGTAAATATAAAAGTTACTGCAAATATACAGTAATTAAATCACAGAATTATGTAACTAAAACATAGATATATTTGACAGGAGAGGGGATTTTATGGTGACTAAATCAGAACATTTTAACAGGATACAACTATAAATTGTATTTGCTTTAGCTGCTATTGGACTTGCAATCAAAAGTCTGAAATTAGTAATGTAAGACATGTTTCACCTATTTGGTGATCAATTATGTATTGATCAGAGTTCTATCCACTAATAGCCTCTTTAACTCTGTAATGTAAATGGCAAATGGCCTGTTTAAGTACTGTGATAGGCCTTTACGCAATGATACTAGAACTGCATTCAGTCACAGTGGTGCATCTGTAATTATGTTAACATGTTATTGAATTTCCTTTATAACATGTTGGTTTATTCAGAGGATTAACAACACTAATTTATGAGGTGGTTTTTCATAGCTTTTTGGCTCAGTGTTATGTGACATCACTGTTCCTGTTTTCGTGCTTATTGGTGATTGGTTATAAATTCAATTTTGGCTTGGCATTAATATAGCAACAGACAACAATTTGTTATGGAAAGAGGAGGATTGTCTACCCGAGCTTCTCCGTGCTTTGTTTACGTAGCTGGTCCGGCCGCGCGTGCATGTTATTGCATATGAGCGTGCACCACTGGTTAGCTCATGGCTGTGACTCTGCACTGCGCTTATACGGCGATTAAAGCTGATAACGCCATCCCGACCGACTGCTAGTTGCCGGCTCAGCCATCGCCATGTTGAGAGCTGTGTAGAGGCAATCATGGATATGCTCTGAATTTCGAATTTAGCACCTTTAAATTGTTTAAAATTTGGGGAAATATGCTTATTTGCTTATTCCAGGACTATCCCCCTTGGCACAACACAAAGCGCCTGGGTCAGTCGTTCATGCTGGTAGCCATCAGGCTCCACAACCAAGGCTGACCCCCATATGAGAACTATTAGGACTTTAAGAACTTTAAACATGCACTATCTGCCTTTAAATATGCATTATCTGCCTTTAAACATGCACTATCTGCCTTTAAACATGTACTATCTACCTTTAAACATGCACTATCTGCCTTTAAACATGTACTATCTACCTTTAAACATGCACTATCTGCCTTTAAACATGTACTATCTACCTTTAAACATGCACTATCTGCAACCATCTTAGACTCTAACCACTGGCGCACTTTACACTTATTTTAAACTATACATATACCACTTTATAGACTGCACATATGCACATATTACATTTATTTATTGCACATACTACATTTATTTATTGACGGACTGCACACACTATGTTCACCCATTCACTCTGTATCTTTTATATCTCTATTATTGTTTTTATAATTTTTGTATACCTTTATACCTCTCCTGTGTTTCACTCTGTTTGCTGATGTTGCTGCTTTGACACCTGAATTTCCCTCCGGAGATTAATAAAGGTTCATTTTATCTTATCTTATCTTATCTTATCTCTTGGATGGGTGAAGAGAGTTCTCAGAGTTGCCTTGCAACCTTAAAGTGACGACAAGACTCCAGGAAGTCACCGTGCCCGGCCAAGAAATAGTCCAGCACATAACCCCTCTGTAAAACCACACCTTTTAAATTTTACACCTCTGTTTTGAACAGATTAAAGTAACAAGATATAACATGATCATTAGTGAGCTTTAGAGGTGCTGGTGGGTGGATTTTGTTAGGGTTAAGGCAGAGCCAGGTTAGCTGTAGGCTGCAGCTTTATATGCACAATATGAGAGCTCTTACTTTAATTGGACAGAACAACAGCTACAATCCCCATATACCGTATATGAAATAATACGTCTTGAGCAAATTCTTCTTCAGTTCATTTGTACATTTTTATTACATTTTTTTTATTCATAACAGCAAGAATCAAATATAGCAATGCAAGCCCTGTGAAAAAATGTGTCATGAACTTTTTTCTCTTTCCCCACACGTCCATCAAAGTTGGCACAGCACACCACAGGTTATATTAGCTACATTCATGACTTCAATTATGACATGATGTTGTAGTTAATAAAACCCCAGCAAACACTTTCCTACCAGCTTCAGAAGGTACACTCCCCCACCTCTCATTTCAGTTCTGGTTTCTTTCGCACACATTTCATTCTGATGAGATTATATTTTATGGCTTTAGACTGCGACAATCAGAGGTTTTCTCTACACAGGTGCTTTTCAGAGGAGGCGGCCGCTATATGCGAACATGACACATCTTTTCAGAGGGCCCGGAGCAGTAAAAACAAGCAGAAACAAACTGCAGCAGAAGACAGAATACATCATATTAGCACTACGAGCAGAGAAAACAAACAAGAAACGAAAAAAAAAAGTTCAGTTTACATTATATCATAAATGTAAGCATGCGTGCTTGTAGGAGATGAGAGATGACGAAGATGATCAGGACACAAACGACTTAATGACCAAACCACAAAACAGTCTGAAAATGATTCTTAAATTCTGCCTGATGTTGAACTACATTCCCGTTTGGTCAGTTTCATCTACTAGAAGCACAGCTTACATAAACATAAAGAACATACTTATAGCTATGGTGTTTGTGTTGCATGTACTCTCCAAGTGGTTAAACTTTAGTGAGTATATTCTCAGGATTTTTTTTTTTTAAATAAACCACTATTCTATTTTTGTATTTTTTTTATATATATTTTATTCCATTACATTGATAGAATATTGTATACTGTAAATACATCTTTCTGTGTAACATGTTTTCTTATTCAATATTACTGGTGTGATTTTTTTATTTTTTTAAACGGTATATGTATTTCCTTTAACATGCATTCCTCTCTGAGTAAAGTAAGGAGACAGGACGTGTTGTGATTGGTTGGGCCTGGGAGGGCGTGGCCATGACTCACAGACCTGTCCATACAGGCAGGTTAAGCCAAGTTCACACTACACGACTTTCAAAGTTGTCAGATCGTTGTACTGTTCACACTACACAACTTGCTGGCTTGTTATCGGGAGTCTTTAATCGTCTTTAGTTGTCGTACTTTTCACACTACATGACTGACCGGCAACTGGGGGTCACCAGGGGTGTAAGAAAATATTGAAAATATTGAGTATCGCGATATTACGTTTTGTGTTACTTAATCGATTCTCAAAAACACTGTATCAATTTTTAATTAATAGTTCACATGCAAAAAATAACTCAGTCAATACTTTATTTCATTTGCGCCATCTCAGTGTATGTTTCCTCTCAAAGTAGTGCTATTATGTTGGATGTTACAGGGACTGTAATAAATGCAAATGCATATCCCAATGTTCTGATTGCATTAAATAAGTACTCTTTTGTACTCAGATTTTATACATATGGCGGTGTGAATATATGTATGTTCATACTTTGACAGTTTTCTTTTTAAAATTAGATTAAAAAAATTGCAATATATTGTCTTGCTTACCGTATCGCAATATATCACAGTAGATTGAATTGTAACCCCTGTATCATGATAAGTATCGTATCGCCATAGGGGTCATACAAATGTTTCACCTGGAGGAATCCCCGATGAGGTCTCCAAACTACATTTTGTCACGAAAACACACAAAAGAAATACAGGGTAAATGACGTCATACCATGCGCGAGACACATTGCTGATGTTGTTGTTGGCATGTGTTCACAAAATAGCCTGTTTCCACACTCTTTTTTTTACTATTTAATCCTCTAGAATCAACAACAACTTTGCTCCGTGTTGCAAATTCAACATATACAGTCATTTCCTTTTGTTACTGGTGACCCCTCCTCCCCCAGGTTTCCCCTTAACCGGTGTCTTGCACTCTCATTGGCTGTAGCTCGTGGCCGGAGTCCCGGACAGGTGCAGATATTTAGCATGCTAGATATCTCACACATGACGCTGGAGCACCGATGTTCGAACGGCGAGCCAACGCCGATTTGCCGCTGATCTGGGGCTTTTCTCGGTGGAGCTTCAAAAACTGTTGGCAGGCGGAACCTCAGGGCTAAAGTCGTGTAGTGTGAACTTGGCATTAGGGGACCAGACAAACCCAGTCAGGCCCTTACGCTGGAGGGTATAGTGGACGCCTCCTCCGGAAGGTTACCTGGCAAACTACAAGCTGCTGACAAAAAAGAAGAGCAACACTTGGCCTTTTCTGAAACGGGTCGGAGAGCGAGAACTCAGTGCCCTTTTTGATGCAAGCAATTTTGTTCAGCCTTTCATAAGATTTTTTTTTTTTTGTTATCCTAGCAAAATTCCTTGTCGTTATAGACATTATTTTTTTTATTCAAAATAAGATCTCAATATACATGATTCTCTCTTTTTTGACTATGTACAGAAGTGCAAAAAAGTCAACCTTTATCACCTTTATCGCCTCGAGTTTCCCCACCCCACCCTTGTTGTTTGCAGTCGGCTGAGTACGAGACGAGCGTGCAGACTCGGTTCCCTACTCGCCACGTTCACCTGACCCCGCCAGCGACGCCCCCGAAAAAGTGATCAAATATGCAGCTTGTTTTCCAACATGGCCCAATTTCCAGGGAGAGTAAAAATATTAAAACAATAGTTACTATTTGAAATGGATACAGTAGAAAATAACATCTTTACTCTAAACATCTAAGATTTTTATAATAGTCTTTTTTTTCTTATATGACTAATTACAAACCTTACAATCGTTAAAATATTACTCGGTTATCGGCGACGGTTGCCACAGTGACAACTTAGCCTCTCTGTTCTATTATTTCATCACTGTTTAGATACTCATATAAAACATCTTTTGTTCAAAGAACACAAAAAAGACTAGAGAAATTAACAATATGCATACAGCTCAACAATATGCATAACGTAGAAAATATCGAGTTCACAATCATAATCATACTAAAATTAACATCACATGGAATTTCAGGAAACTGTGCATGAGGAACACACAAACACACACTTTTTTTTTTTTACCTCATATTCATTATAAGAAAGATAAATATAATGAGCAAAAACTTAAAATCCGAACAAAATAAAACACTCCTCATCTAAAGAAAAATAACACAAGAACGTTAAGAAAACACTGACAAAAAAGTGACAATTACATAGTGCTCTGTGTGTATGTGTGTGTGTTAATAATATGGCGTGGATTAGGCAACTGGATGGTTCAAAATGGCATGTTGCATTGTGCTGACCCGATGGTACATTCTAAGGCTTTGGATGAGTAATACAATCGTTTATATTCTTGCCACTTTCCCTGTACTATCCACCGATTTAAATATGCCTGAAGAACACCCAGAACACAACGGAAACAAAGAGTTCTAGAGATCTACTCTAAACACCCGATCCTACTTTGGGCTCGCTTGTGCGGCCCACACATTTTAAAAATTTAGTCTACCCACAATATCTAGTAACAGTGACACAAAAAGACTTTGGCTGACTATCTGAAAACAGCTCTCAGGTAGACGTATTAAACAAATATTCTTAAATATGTCAGACTATATATACACACTACACTCAATCTACTTTGACAATCTGCCTTCAAATGTGCATAAAACGAAAAACAAATCAGGTCATACGAATCCGTCACCAGTTGCACCCTCGATTTTGACTTCTGTCTCACAGCAGTTTGGATACCAACTGATCGCCCTGTTGTTTCAAAGCTATTCATCGTAACATCTTCATCATTAGGAGAGTCTTTGGTCTCTCGCGCAGGCAGGCCAAGACCCCACATACAACTCATCTGATTTTTAGAGTCAATAGACTTAATGATCATGGAGAGATCTGTGTCAGCATAGATCCAGTCATTTCCTGTCTAAATAACAAAGTCTGAGAAGAAAATAAAAAAAGCGATTCATTCAGTAGAAGATTTGAGTAAAGCAGACAATCTGGGGAAGTTAAAGGGATAGTTTGCGTGTTTTAAAGTGGGGTTGTATGAGGTACTTATCCATAGACAGTATATTATCTACAGCAGGTGATGGTCGGTGCGTCCCCAGTTTGGAGCAGCAGACAGGAGTTACCGCATGGAAGCAAAGCAATGTGCTGCTGTGGACGAGGCCGGCAGCAAAACGTATTTTAGCCACCTAAAAGAAAGGCTCATCTAAAAAAATAAATATCCGGTTCAGTGTACGCTATATTTAAGATATTTTCGCATATTTACCTTGCCGTCAGACGAAACCGCTGTATCCATCTATGCTCTTGCCAAAGCCACCAGACTCCATTGAAAAAAACTGTAATTTCCCCTCGCAGAACACGGGGGTTGCTGGTCTACCGCTGCCTCGATCGGTTAGTTTGTTTGTGCTATTGTGTGACACATAATACATATGTCATATAATAATACAAACAAACTAACCAATCGGGGCAGCGGTAGACCAGAATATCCTGTGTTCTGCAAGGTAAAATTACTCTTTTTTTCAAAGGAGTCTGGTTGTTTTGGCGACAACAAAAATAAAGGCAGTTCCCTGATGGAAACATAGACTGTATAGCTGTCTCATGGCAAGGTAAGCTCACAAAAACATTCTAAATATAGCGAACACTTAAACTGATATTTGATTTTTTTTAGGTGGGCCTTTCTTTTAGGTGGCTAAAATATGTTTTGCTGCCGGCCCTGTCTGCAGCAGTAACATTACATTGCTTTGCTCTCATGAGGTAACTGCTGTCTGCTTCTCCAAACTAGGGGCGTGCCAACCGTCATCTAATGTACCTCATACAACCCCACTTCAAAACACCCAAACTATCCCTTTTAATCTAATCAGCAGTGGTGCAATTGGGAATCACAGGTAATGACAGGTCACAACGTTGGACACTACATGCTGTCCGAGAGAGAAAATAGATGCATTAAAGGGAATTGTTGAGTTTAACGCTTTGTAGAACTGCTTCAAAACCATTCATGAGATGTATGGCACTTTACAGGGATGCCTGCAAGGTTAGAGACATGTGCTTAAGAGATAGAAAGGTAGGCTACAAAGGTTTGAAAGACACCGCACAGACATTCAGTTGCTATTTTGCCTCTGAGTGCACTCATGTGATTTTCCCTTATCACCGGTTTAACAAAATAAAATCATAAACAATGCATGCATACGTGATTCAGTCAGATCATTCGTTTCTTTTACCTCAAATGAAATACAAGGTGCACATTCTGTGTAAACAAATGAACACATTTAGGTGAAAGACCACCAACCAATAAACAAACAAACAACATAGGTCATGATTCTTGGTCAATGGACGTACCAATCAAGTCAATGACAACTGCTCCACTCGTTTACCTCATGTTAACATTCAAAGTGTGTCCGGTGAATAAAGGTTAAGTTGCCTCCACAGAGCGAAAGGCAGTCTTTAATGCAAATGATGTTCTTTTTCTGTTGTTGTTGTTGTATAATAGTGTGTGCATGAAGTTCACATGAAAACGATCCTAACAAACTGTGCCTCCTATGTTAACATGCAGATTTATCCCAAACCCATTTGGATTTGGTTCTCCGTCTTGCTCTCGATGTTACAGGCATGAGGGGTGATCGCTAATCTTGGACTCGACACCAACGAGCTCCAGCTTCCATCTGGAAAGAAGTTCACAAAGCACAAAAAAACAGATGTGAAGGAAGAGGACGAGCTGTAACAAAGCTTAGTTTAAACGTTTCTTATAGTTTTGAAATTGGACCCAATATTTTTACAAAACCTTGAATTACGTGTAAAAATTTGTTTACATCAAATGCAAAACATTTTTTAAATTCTTGCTTTCTACAATGTTTGGTTCCAATGCATAACTCCTGTAATCCACAAATCCATAATTAGTGAGCTTTAGAGGTGTTGGTAGGCGGATTTTGTTACCTTTAGGCAGAGCCATGCTATCCCTCCCCCCCGTTTCCAGTCTTTATGCTAAGCTAAGCTAACTGGCAGCTGCCTGTAGCTTCATATTTAGCATTTGAGAGTGCTATCAATCTTTACATCTAACTCTATAACAAATCGTATTTCCCAAAATTTCAAATGATTCCTTTAAAGGAACAGTGTGTAACATTTCGGCGGACCTATTAGCAGAAATGGAATATAATATTAATAACTATGTTTTCATTAGTGTATAATCACCTGAAACTAAGAATCATTGTGTTACCATTAGCTTAGAATGAGCCCTTCGTAACTAAATAGGGTGCTGAGTCACGGGGTCCACCATGTTGCTCTGGGGCGCCATGTTTCTACAGTAGCCCAGAACGGACAAACCAAACACTGGCTCTAGAGAGAGCCTTTCGTGTTTTTACATTACCCGAAGGCCACCGTAGTTCTCTGACATGCTTGTGAAAATGCGGTAACGTGATTCGCAGAGTGCAAAACCGTGTTACCGCCAGCTGCCGTCTGACTTCCGTTGCAACTAAAGTAGTGTTACTATGGTAAGGATGGCTTCTTAGGGAGGCGAACGGCGTTACCACGGTTTTGTACTCGGTGGCTCACATTACCGGAGGGGTACTCAGATGGTTGCAATCTGCAACCACACCACTAGATGTCGCCAAATCCCACACACTGTCCCTTTAAGTTTTACAGAACTTGAATAGAGATTTTGCTATGTATAAATAATAACAAAACAACGATAACAGCCTGGACTAAAAACTTTGTCAGCTGCAAAAAAAAATGCAGTTGTGGCAAACACTTCACGTAACAGTTATGTAGCTGTTTGGGTACAAAGTAGCAGACAGTACTGGTCCCAATGCAGTGTGTGTGATGTTAGAAAGAGGTGCAGTACATACTGTTCTGATTAAGACTCCTACATCTGGGTCACATACTTGTGACTCGTCAGATGGTCTGCAGATATCATTGGAATCTGATTGAGAGGGCGAAAGAGAGAAAGAGAGGGGGGTGAAAGAAATATACAGAAGGCTGTAAAGAAGGAGGGAGACGGAGACACCAGTTGAAATGAGGACAAACAGCACTTCAACTTAAGTTGATAATAAAGATAAGCATTGTAACTATCTAAATAATCACAGTATCAGATGCTCTGAAAAGCGAGCAAAGAGCAGAGATGAGCCTTGTGCACCATTTATGCATTTTGCAGTAAGAGGCACATGGGAAACATCAGATATAAAAAGATACGGAAAAGTCTGAGCTGATACCAGAAGTGAAAAAGAGAGAGGAGGCAGGAGAGGAGCAAACCTGATTGGCTGTTGCGGTTGCAAAGGGAACACTTGTGGCAGATGTGTTGGCTGCAGACACAGCGGCCGGATTAGCACCGTGCATCATGGGTACTTGGAGGGAAAGATCACACAGGCATTTGATTTTAAAAAAATGTTATGTTAATACTTCATGTGTATGTCCGTCTATTGTCTGTAGGATGCTGATAAACATGAGAAAATCTGTTGATAGTTTTAAATATCTTTAAATCATATCTATTTATTCCCTAATAGGAAATTTACAGTTAATTATGACTACAATGCAAAAATGTATCTTAGAACAGCAACTACTACATCTACCACTACTTCCACCACCAATAATAACTCTTCATGTTTATATGGCATGTATAACCAGACAGTATAATGAGGTTAGAGAGCTTGGGATGGAAGTATAATGAAGCAAGGGTCGGGGGGATTTGAACCGCAACAGGCATTAGGTGACAGACAGACGTGTGGCAGAGCAAAAAGGGGTTCATTCCGCACCACAAAGATGTATTGCAGAGCATAATAAAACACATAACTTCCAATTTAAATGACACAATCAAAATGTACAATTCATGTTTTATCAGCCACACTGTTGGCTGCATTGGAAAGAGATTACATAATGCAATTTTAGGCTACTGTCAAAGTGAAAATGTGAGACTGTGCTCACACATTATGTGGTGAGATGAATGACACGTGAGTGACTGCAATGGGCTCAAAGATAATCAATAAGGAAAGCTGGCACCTACCAACACTTGTTGCAGGTGCCATGCAAAATATCGAGCCTGCCCATCATGCATTGCAATGGGGAGTGGAGTGAATAGGGGGGAGAAGAAATCAAGAAAACCCATTACAAGTGTTATACAGTCAGACACATTGGATTTAACATGAATGTGAACAAACTGTGAATGTGTTATACAGCTGATTGGTTATTAATAATTACACAGAAGAATCATTCCTTTGCATACATCACAGTTGCTGCAACTGCACATACTGCACAGCATAGGAAGCATATGCATGAGATATATAAAGGTCTGGCTCTCAACGCTCACTGCTCCATTAACTGGAAGGGGAAATTAAACACTACCACAGGTCCCATTTTCCTGTCGGCAGCGTTAACAGCTGTTTGCTCAGTGGTGGTTTTGAATGACCTGCTTTCAGAGTCCTTAAAGTTTGTTGCAGTGACCTGACTGTCTAATAGTGTGGTGGGACATATGAGACAAATGAGGTGGAACAGATTAGTATGGGACACAGTGTTAGATGACTGTGCAGTGACCAGAGAGAAGCCGTGTGTGCAAACTATATATGCACACATACTGTACATTAAGGGTGTAATTTAAAGGATACAATTTAAGACATTAATAATACTGACATTAACAGGATATGGTATCTGTGTTTTTTCTCAAATGTGTACTTCAAACAGTGGGCAACCTCCAGGTCTGAAAAGTGAAGCCAATGCAGAAGTGACTTAAACTTGCATTATTTCTAACAGCCAGCAGGGCAGCGACTCCTCTGGTTGCAAAAAGAAGTCAGATTGTATAGAAGTCAATGAGAAAATGACCCTACTTCTCTCTTGATTTATTACCTCAGTAAACATTGTAAACATGAGTTTATGGTCTCAATCGCTAGTTTCAAATCTTCTTCAATACAGCATGATGTTTATTTAGTAAATTATGATCCCATTTAGAGTCAAATAAGCCATAAAGCAGGGGATGCTTAGGGCGTGGCTTCCTTGTGATTGACGTGTCCGGTCTGGGTGTTGTCTGTGTAACCCTTTCACAGTGTGATTTCAGTTCATGAAAGTTAATTGCAACATTTTGGTCGCCTAAAAATGTCCTATTCAGCGTTTGGGTGTAGCTCCTCTCTCTTGTGTCACTTCTGGTTGCAAAAAAACAAGATGTAAAGAAAGTGAGACCGAGAGAGCTGCAAGCCACAAACAGCTGTTTCTACTGGCCTCCCCCTGCAGAGAATCGTTCATAGGTTCAAAAAATATTTAACGCTTTGCTTGTGCTATGTTCTTATGCAAGTGCTCTGATTAATGTATTCTTTGACTTTGAAACAGTAGCCTTATGTTACTGTTGTTATTTAGCATTTCTGAGTCAATTGCATGGTTAAATCACTGAATTTTACTTTATGGAAAAAATTGCTGGCTCGCAATTTTTAACAGCCGCCTCAGTCACTTCATCCTGGCGCCTGGCCTGGCTGTCTAAAAAGTTTTCTTTAATACTCAGTAATATAGGCTTATGTCTGTTTCAATGCATATGCCCCCCTTGTTCAGATGCGCTCCGTGGTCCATGCCACCATTATTATAGCAGAGAGGAAAACCAATTTTAACACAATTTGAACTTGCTAATTTGATACACTAAACACATATACATGCAGAAAATAACAGTCATAATATCTTTAACAAAACAAACAACCCTGACACAACACACCCATGCTTTACATACATGTGCAAGTCCATGCAAGTTTTTCCACCTTGTCGCCAACAATGAAATCACACAATCATTCAGTCATTCACTGCTGATGCCAAAAACATAATCCGATGTGAGAAACCACATAGCCAATAGCAATGGCCACAAACATGGGGTTAGAGAAGGCTCAGTAGGCCTTACCTGATGGTATGAAGGCAGCCTGCTGCTGAAACTGCATGTTGGCCAGGGCCTGTTGGTATTGGAACATGCCAGCATTGAACATAGTGGTGGCACCGTTGGCTTTTTCAAGTGCAGGTCTCTTTGGTAAAGGAGGCAAGACGGGAGAGAGCCCCTGAAGAGGGGACAGCACCAAAATAAAGGGATGGGAGTGAGGGAAACCAAAGGATGGTAGCAGTGACATTCAGAACAGAGAGAAGAAAGAGTTTCATTAGAAGATAAAGTTGCTCTTCCAAAACAGCTACTACAAACACTGGCAAGCAAGCAGTGGACTGCACTACCTCTGTCAGAGCGAGACAGGACAGTGGTGCTAGCTGACAAACTGTGATGTCTAGCTTGCTAATGACAATAAAAAAAACTGTCCTCAGCTCACAAACCGTATATGATTTTCAATAAAACAGTACATAAAGGTAAGGTATAACTAGATCTTTCTGTAACGATAACTATAATGATATGATTGTATTGATTGTTGGACCAGCAACAACAGGAATGATGTAGTTAGGGAAAGCTGCACTGCCAGCTCCATGATAATAGTACACTATAAGCCGTGTTAAGACACCTCTTCAACAGTTACACATGCAATATGGGAAGTGACAGAATCATGCAAAGACTACCATACCTTAATAGAAATTTTTTACATTGTCATGCCACTAATTATTTCCTTTTGAGATGCACTTAAGGTGATGAACTGACCATTGGCGGTGAAAAATGATTCTATTTAAGGCCTTTTTTTGGTCCCTGATGTTTTAATCAAGATTCAAATGGGCATTTTATCAAAAGAAAATTGAATGTATGCTACAAAACTAATGGCTGCAATCAGTTCATCACCCCTCAGTGTTTCCTCATTACATATCTACGTAGTTATATCTACTACATCACAGCTACATGCCAAGCTAAAAGGTGAAAGGTCATAGTACCAGGTCAAAAGTTGCGTCGAAGGGTCGCTTCAGCGATTTGACAGCCGACTGAGTCTTAATTAGCAGGCAGCGAGCACATGACGGCAATGGGCCAATGGGGTTCAAGCGCATTAACATAAACCAGCAAGCCAAGGTGCATCATGGGGGCAGCAGTGCAGTGTGGGTTGGTGAGAAAAAAACAACAAACAAAAAACAAACAAAGAAATAAAATCAAATCATTGGAATGCAATATACAACAATAACAAGACTAGGACATGCACATTAATGGCTGTAGGGTTACTGAAAAGAGTTATGGCCCTGGACGTAGTTTATTGTCAGAGAAAATTCATGAACTATAGCGTTGAGTGTGATGGTGGTCTGCTCCAGCCAATTCACCTTGGTTTATTGTACAGATATACACTATGAATATGTATCATGTAATATAATCTTGGCTCATAAAAAAAGCCCCTGCTCCAGATACTGGCTTTACTCACAGTCTGTGGGCAACTGTTGCCCTTAAACTAAACCACTATAATGGTAGGTTAACTTGATTCTGACCCCTGGTCCCAGACCAGTTTGGAACCTTTTCAACTCTCAAAAACTGGCTGCAACTGCCATTACCCTCATCTGAACACAATGAAGCACTGTTTTTACCAAAGCTCTGCCTCGGTACCCCTTAATGTCATTATACAATGGCCATAAATCAAAATTATGAATAACCTTTGTTAGATATAATCTACAGTTAACCAGGTAAAAGTTACGATTTTTCAAAGCACTGGAGTGTGTGCTTTTAAATATATCAGAAAACACTTTTGTCTTGCCTTATTTATTGCTTCAAGAATACATTTTTAAAAAATCTATTAATCACTTATAAGATATGTTTTAACCTACTTACCCAAAGTCTAGATTTGCTACCAAGGGTGATGGTGCATTTACTGTCATGGCACCTAAACTGTGGACACACACTACCATAAATCCACACTGTTCATCAACTAAAAACACACCTTTTTACACTGTATGACTGCATAACTTGTATTTTATATCTCTATTTTATTCTATTTACTCTATCTCACTTTTCACTGTACACTTGTATTGCTGTTTCTCATATCCTTTGTTTAAACACATTGTAACTATATTTTAAAAATGGTTAAAAGAGGCAGGTAACCAATCGGTACAGCATTTAAACACAAGCCTGATCATGTTAGCTTTGATTTAGACCAAAGCACTTTAGTGTGTGCTTTTAAATACACTAGACAAAAAAAAATTACATTTATTCCCTTATTTACTGTATGTATGTTCATAAAATTAGAATGTAAAATTAAGATAATTTAGTCCAAGTCTGTGGCCACATTGTAAAATTTGCATTATCACAACAGTCATTTCAAATGCCACACAAGCTAAATTAAAGGAATTAAACTGCTAATGAGATTTAACATTTTTAAGGGAAGAGAGGCTAAAAAGGGCAAATATTACTGACACTATTGTTCAAAATATGGAGGCAAAGGTGTGATCATATTATGCCTAATTTGGCTTTAACGTGAAAGGTTAACTGATATCAAGCTTACCCTCCTTTCTGGAATACCTTCTGCAAATATACAGTAGCTCATTGTGTCCCTTTATAGAAAGCTATCACTGCATTGCAGAAACGAGGTTGGAAATAACAGCAGTCTCCACAGTTGTCTTTTCAGCAAAAATGACTGCGAACAACAGCAAAATATACAACTACCAAAGCAGCAAAACAAGGAGGAGCAGGAGGAGGAGGAGGAGAAGGAGGAGGAGGAGGAAGAGCAGGAGGCCCGGTCACGTACTAGCACGATCACTACAGCCTGCTGCTAATAAAGCACACATGGACTCTGTGTCTTCTTAGTGCGTATTGGGTCAGAGCTGAAGACAGCAGGAACAGAGGAGACTGGGATGTGTGCTGGGAGGTTGAGTAAAAGCACAGGGTAGAAGGTGTTGACTCAAACTACTACATCCTTGACTCAAGGCCCAAATAAGAGTGTTTGTAGTATACACATGTGTCTCACGTGAATGAGCCCACATCAACATTAGAACAGCTTAATGATTTGTTTTAGGTCATCACATGAGAAATTAAAGTCTGGCTTGGTATTTACATTAACTACATTTCCTTTGTTTTAATAATTCCTCTGGCTGCACATGAAGCTACGATACAATAAATACTCTTTAGCTTGAGTCCTTATTGGTGTTGCGATCTGTGGACAGATACCTACCATGGCTGCAGCAGCCGCAGCCTGGTTGACTTGGTGTTGCGCGGCCTTGATCTTGGCCTGCAGGTGAGCCGGAGGGTGAAAGTACTTGCACTTCTCCCTCGAGCAGCGGCCCTTAATGTAGTCCATACACACAGTGACCGTGTTGTCGTTGGTGTCGATCATAGTGCTATCCGAAGGGTGGGCGAAGCGGCAGTCGTTCTCCCCACGCGTGCAGTTTCCCCGTTGGTATTCCCGACACACCTGGTTGCACAAAAACACGTTTTTTTCCTTTTATTCTGTTTACATGCTGATAAAAATCACAAGCCTCAAACACCTCCCCACACACATTATGAAGAGTACTGTTCACCTTACTTCACATTTGATGAAGCAATCAATCTGTTCAGTCATTTTCAGAACGTGACAATCACTTTACCAGACAGAGCTAACCAATCTTAGTGACAGGCCGGGCCATTAGTGTTGATTGATAAGCAGAACACATCGTAACCAGCGTTTACAGACTCATCAATCACACACCATTTATCCATTATTCAAATGTTGTTGTTCTTCCTCGTGGCGACAGAAGGGGGCAGCATCTGCGTGAACAGTTGGGGAAACTGATTGCCTCAGCCTGAATGCAGGAGCTCAATGAGGCTCATGGGAAATATGAGGCTGGTTACCCTCGAGGGAGGCTGCCGCTGACGTAATCACCAGCCCACGCGTAATAACACACACGCACACACAAGGTGGGTGCACATATAAATTATGAGGCAGCATTTTTTTTTTTCTTCCTAGAATTCAATTTTGACACTTAAATAGCTGTGCAATAACTTAAGATCTCTGTTTGAGCACTGGCAGCCACCGCTGTGTGTGTGAATTGCATTCAGAAATCCCATCCTGCTCCAAATGAAATGTAATTTCATGGTACGTTGTATCGACCTATCAGTTATTGTAATAGAACAAACCATTTCACCAAAATGTCTGTTTACCAGGCTCACTGTCTGCATGCATAAAGGATTTGATTCGCGGTGGAACGGCTGTCAGACAAAAGGCCACCAGCGGCGTAATCCACAAACTAACCCTGCTCTGTCTCCTGTCATGACAGCTCATCATCCGCAATCACCGATCTGTGTGAGCGACGGGGCAGGATTCTCTCGCTTTTCTCTTTATGTCTGTCTCTTCTTTTTCTCTTATGTACCTCTCTCACGTCACATATAAATGTGCACCTCATTCCCCACCACTGCTGCCACAATCACCACCGCTGCTACTGGTCTTATTTAAAAAGAGACTGCCTTGTTGTCAGGCAGATGTGGGAGAGGCGTGCGAGGGAGGGAGGGAGGGAGGGATGGAGGGAGGAAACAAGGCAGAGAGAGGAGTTGATGAATAAAGAGTACAGGACAGACAGATGGGGATCAAGGAGACAGAGCGAGAGTCGTCGGGATCGAGTGAGTGTGGCTGACGTGGAAAAAAAAAAATTAGAAACGAAAGAGAAGACTAAGTGAAAGCAATTTAATGTTCTCTGCAGCACCAGGTGTGGACCAGTGTGTTTTTCTTAACAGTGGTTAATCGTGCATCAGAGAGAGCTAAGTGCTTAGTTGGACAAACAAATAAAAGGCCCTGTTAATCATATTTCTGTCCCCATGGTAACTGTCCCTCTAGGCCGTTTACATCACCATGGTTTCAGGTAAGCAACATTATGGTTTTATGCATGCTGAAAGGCTGCAGTAGTATAGCTCCATAGAAGACAGAGACAGAGAGAGAGAGTGCCGGAAAAATATTTCTTCAGGAAAGAACAGTCTGGAGGATTGTTTTCTAAAATAGGAATTTCTCTCGGCCTGAAGGAAACAGCCTGTAACATATCTACTCACTGGTATGTGTTGGTCCACAGAATGTTTATTTTGAACGACACACACTAGAAGCTAAAATATGCCTGGCCTTTTTCTCTAAGATATTTTTAGCGAACCTAGTTCCTGACAAATTGGGTTAGGGGAGGAATTCTCCCGATCAGAAAAAGCTTCACCAGCTACAGGCGGTGTTGACCAGTAGGCCGTAATATCCTGAAGGGTAAACGGTGAAAATGAGCTGATTCTCCCTCTACTGACAATTATTGCATTTGGCTGATAAATATGACATATCTGCTTGTCTGCTTAAGGCTGACCCACACCAAAAGATTTTTTCAAATCTTAACAGATTTTGAAAATGTGAGAGACCCCACACATAATGGCATGTTATGATAAATTTAACAGTTTTGTTTCTATAGTGTGTTTGGTGAGCAACGGTTTGGCCAAAATGGCACACACTAACAGATTCCATTCATGAACAAGAGTCCTGACTAAAAAAACGGAAATCTCGCAAAATATCTCACGATCAAACCAAGCCCCCGTGCTTTGATTCAAATTTTTGTAGTGGCCAAACGGTGGTACTACAACTTCCGTGTCCGTCACATGATGCTATTGGGCCCAAAAATACTTTTTCCCATAGACTTATATTGGGAAAGAGACGTCTGTAACTCAGCAGATACTATTTTTTGAGGTGAATCAACTTCCCAGTATGAACACTTGAATAGCCCATATTTAAATCATCAGGTCTTAAAAGTTGTAAAATGAACTCATAGCTGAATCCAGAGATATTTCCCTTCCTCCGTTCATGTGAAGGCCGGACCGAGGGCTGGGAGGCAGAGTTAAAGGAAACGCTACCGCGCCCGTTCTATGGGCTCAATGGATGCGGAAGATCGCCGGATGATCCGGGTAATTTATTTGGAAAATCGCCAGATGATTCGAGTAGTTCATGTGGAAGATCGCCGGCTTCATGCGCCACTGAGCAACTCTCATAGGAATGAACGGGAGCCCGCCTCCAATGCTGCGTCCAGTTCTCTTTATACATCCATGGATCAAACGTGACATTAAGCTGAACAAACATGACGAATGACGGGCAGGAAGAATTAGTGATATTAGTGTTTGCACTGCTTTGTACAGAAAAATTCACAAAGGATGGACGGATTAAGTCATGGAGACATGTTAAATAAGCACTTGCGTTGTTGCCACAAATTAAGAAGTTGGAACCATAAAAAAATCAGGGCTTTGCTGACGATTGTCAGGAGTGGGCCCAAAATCAGCTTGATTCTCATGTGGTGTGTACCCGGCATTACTGGACTTTGGTGCAGAATGCTTTCAACAGTTGTTTCAATCGCCGTCTGAATTGAGACATTTTGTTTTCTTTTCCTCAACCACTATAACATCTTCTCACCAGTCACGACTCCTCTATGAAATCCAATCATAACTCCCTCCTTTTGTTTCTGTTATCTTTGTCTCTGCTTGCCCCAACCGCTCCCCTGATGACCACAACAGGTCTACAGATTGATTTCCCATCCACCCCTCCATCTCTTTTTCCTGTCATTGACCCAATCCCTCTCTCTGCATGTCGTCCACTCGTTCCTCGAGGCTGGAGACGTCCTCGGCCTCGCCCCCATTAATTACCTAACGTTACATTTTAAATGTAACCTTCCTAACGCTCTTGCACGCCTCCTGCCTGCCTCCAACGATTTCCCCATTATTCCGCTGCGAGTGGTTCCCGGGCGGGGCTGCATAATGGATGAGATTGACTTACTGTCCAATTAACGATTATCTGAACACAGCTAGAGGAGTGGCGCTCATCAGGTATCAAATGACTGATTGCCTTCATAGCAGAATTAAAGATTTTCCTGAACTGATACAGTATAAGTTGAGCTCGAGCCAAACAATGCTGTCTCCTGCTCCTGTTGATGGGATGCAGCATCGACATCGGTGGCGTTTGTCGGGAGATACTCTCATTAACGTCTCCCTCTCTTTGCTTAAGTCTGGGTAATGACTGTATTATGGTAATAGGATGTAGTTACTGTGACATAAACTGTGTACCAGATACATAATTAAAGTCTACAAACAGAAACTGTTGAGGCAAGACTTTCGAACCCATGCCTTTAATATTCAAATAGGCACAGCCCACATTTCAAAGCCCAATCTGTTTGCATAGCTGGGAAAAAGACCCTCACCGGGTGCAGTGTTTACTAGAGTTTTGTTAATCTATCTTTTAATCTGTCACTGATATGAAAGTGGAAAAAATAATTATGCAAATCCCCTCATCTGTGTGGTCTGTGTGTGCTTGTGCGTAGCCATATTTATCCTATTTTATACCAGCGTGTGAACGTGTGTGTTGCTCACCTCCAGTCTGTCCGTCCTCATGAGTTTCTGTGCAGCGGCAGCAGCAGCAGCTGGTACGGGGACATTGGGGTTGCTGGTGACCAGTACGGAGCCACTGGGCAGCATGTCCGCAGGCATCAGGCCGGGCGACACGGGGCCAAGGTAGGGGTTAAACGCAGCGGCTGCTACCGCAGCAGCATTGACATTGGTTGCAAGGCTGGGTGTGACTGAAAACATGGGCTGTGGACACATGCAGAAGGACAGAGTTGGTCAGAATTGAGCAAATAAAACGAGCAAAACTTTCCTACTCAGATTTGTGACAGTCTATATATAAAAATGTTGAATATGTAAAGGTATTATTGACAACATTCAGCCACTAGATTTCACACTCTCCCAACCCCCGTTCCATTGCTTTCACTTCACAACAAGTGGTTGCCAGTTTGTTGCACAACCTGCGTATTTTATGGTAGAGTGGAATGACTCAGACAGACAGTCATGTCAAGTGATGAATCTTTTTCGTGGTAGAATAAAAGTCGTTTTGCAACATGTAGCTAAAGGCCGACATAGAGTGCTGCAGGAATGAGTCCTAAAACCCAGAGATGAGTTAGAATTTTAGCACTTCCGGGTTCCCTCGTCCCGAAGTCAATGGGATTTTTGAATGGGTTTTTTAGTAGGGCTGTGCCGAATACCATTTTTGGGGCTTCGAAAATTCGGTGAGACGTATTCAAAAGGTGTGGCAGGCTGACATGTTCTTCGGTCTGTTTATCTCCATCTCCCCCGTTTCAGTGCGCGGGACAGTGCCAAACAGTGTTATCCGTCTGAGAATAACTAATAATAATTCAGGTTTAATATGAATAATGAATAATGGTGTGGGATTATTCCTTTTTTCATGAGCTATTTGGGGATTTATACATTATTATTACGTACTTATATATATATATATATATATATATGTATATATATATATATTAAAAACGAAAAAAATAAATAAAAAACAAAGCATTCGAATAGTGATTTGGAGGTTGAACGTCATGGCAACAGTCGAAGCTTCAAAGCTTCAAAGCTTCAAAGCATTCAGTCAGCCCTAGTTTTTAATAAGGTCTGTGGCCAAACTTTTATTCAACACCTTTCTAAAAGCTCTGTGGATGTATTTCATTTGTTTTTATTATTCATCTACATAAAACTGTTATGAATATGATCTTTAATTACATCTACCAATAAGTAAAATTCCATCCTTCCTCACTCCTACTCAAATCTCCCATTGAAACCATATGAAATTAGGTGTGAAATAAGAGATGTACGCAATGATCAACAGCCAAGCAGAGGGTAGGAACTGTGGTTGGGGATGTGGAGGCAAAGAAGTTGTCAAATATAGACACTTAATGGGCCGACATCTGAGGAAAAACCTTCTTTAATGGCTGCTTGTCTTTCATTTGAGATAACACATAACCGGGGCCTAGCCTCTGTATATGGTGTCACTTACTCCTTACATGGATCAGATGGAACCAAACGCTTCACACACCAGAGATCACACACAAATAGGAGTAATAAGGCTGATGGATAGACGTCAAGCTGTGTGTTGCATGGGAGGGGTGAGATGGGCTGTGCAAACATGTGCTTTACTGGAGTTTCAAAGACACATGCTGTGACTGGGATGCTAAGGAGTATGCTAGCTGACATAGCACAGTGCATGTTTTTTCCCTGCACGTTCCTGACCTCAGCCCCAGTCTGAGGATTGTCTCTTGAGTCCCTGCCAACATGACACAGTGAGTAATAGAGCAGCGGCAGCCAAGGCTGGACAGCTACATTCCTCTCAAAACCTCCTCGCTGCTCTGGGATGACTCAGAAAATCAGGAATAATGGCGTGGACTCTCTAATTCTCTCAGTGCTTCCCTCTGGAACGTCTGAAGAATTACGTCCTATCACAAGGTACTCTGGAAAAGTCGATGTGTCTCTCTCAAGGTGCTCGGATATCAATTTGGGATATTCGCAGCTGTGATGATCGGTGGAGAGACTCACAGTCATGAGGCTGTAGCAATGCAGTGATGTCATCCTGCAAAAAGGTTGTGACCTGAATGTGTCTTCACTTAGCATTGAATTGTTTCCAACAATGATAGGACATTGCAGATTCTTGCTATAAATCACAATGGCAACAGATTGAAAACACTTATGTCTCAGACAATCTCTTAGTTACAAAGATTTCCATAAGCAATGTGATCAGCTAGAGCTGAGTTTCAATGTCATGCTCAGTGGGGAACTCCAGGGGTCTGAGAAGTGAAGCCAATGTGGAAGTACCTTAAAGTTGCATTCTTTCTAATAGCCAGCAGGGGGCGACTCCTCTGGTTGCAAAAAGAAGTCTGATTGTATAGAAGTCTATGAGAAAATGAGCCTACTTCTCACTTGAGTTTACGGTCTTACTAGTTTGAAGTCTAATTTAATACAGCATGATGTTCCTTTAGTAAATTATGGTCCCATTTAGAGTCAAATAGAACATAAAGCAGGGTATGATTTAAGACATGGCTACCTTGTGATTGACATGTCACTACCACGGCGTTGTACTTAGCTCCACCCTCTCGTGTCACTTCTGGTTGCAATAAACCAAGATGGCGATAGCCAAAATGCCGAACTCAAGACTTCAAACAAACCAATGGGTGACGTCACGGTGACTACGTCCACTTCTTGTATACAGTCTATGGTCATGCTATGCCAAGTAATGTTACGTTTTTTTTTTTTACAGTGTAATTTGAATTTGAACATGCAGTCAACATTTAGCTTGATGAAATGTTTAACCATTGAGCCAATACATGGCACTATCTTTAAAGTTGTACAATAATCCTATTTTGACACTCAATTGCATACTGCAGCACCAAGCTTAAGCAAAACATTATTCATACGCTATTCAGGAGAAATTTTGTAAAATGAGCATAATGTGCAAAAATATTTAATTATAATAGCCTATAATAAAAAAAACTTTATCTGCACAGCACCTTTAAAAACAAAGTTACAAGATGCTTTATGTGGATTAAATTTAAAATAACAATGAGAAAAGGAAAATATGGCTATAAAAGTAAAAAAAAAAACTTTTGTTGAACAGTGTCCACTGTGGCCACAAGTGACAATTACAGGATAATGGTCAATGTAATGTAACAGTAGTAAGTCATGAGTTTACAATGCAATAACGTTATTGCACATATTGCACATGCTTCATGTATCTAAAGTTTGCCAGCATTAGCTAACATATAAGTTAGTGGTCATACCAGACTATGGCAGCAGCAAAAGTATTGAATGTGTTGAGTAGAGCAACGGTGTGTTTTATTGATTATAAACTGAACTTTTCAACGTATCTACATCACAGTTTGTATGATTTGTTATGAAAAATTATTCCAGATTTTCTTCCTATGAACGTCCTGCAGCGTGTCAATTTCCGCTTGTTACATGCATACAGTCTTTTCAAAATAAACTTCCGTCTTCACAGGGAATAACTTGGTTAGGTTTAGGAAAAGATCGTGGTTTGGGTTAAAATAACTACAGAAGTGGGGTAACTAAAGTACGAGAGTTATGTGACAAATAAATCAACGTTGAGTTCTTGTTTCACACAGTGTATGAACATCGTCCTCCTGGGCGAAAGTCCGGTGTTTTTTGACCCACCAATCCATCACCTTTATCGCTCTTTATACTTCCTGGTTCACGATTACGTGGATTAAATACAAATTGATTTTGTGGAATATATATTCAAATTACAGTGCAATACTTTACACAGGTTATAATGTGTATGAGAACTTTCTGAACTATTTGTTTTTTAAGAGGGAGACCGTATTATTTCATCTTTGATAAATTACATAGTGTCGCTTAATATTTGGATTTAAAATATGTTACTGATTCTGAATGTCTATACCAGACAAGTGCACTCTGGGCTTTGGTGCAAACATTTTTAAACACTAGCCTAATTAATACATCTAATTACAGATGCAAGACACCACCGGAATGCCTCTCCCCTGTGGCTTTTATGGTTTTATTTCACTTTCTACACACTGTCTGCACCAAACAAGTACACCAACGGTGAGTGAATGAATGAGTGAGTGAGTGAGTGTGTGAGGCAGTACTGTAGAGAAGATATAATTGTAATGTGGGCTGTCCGCTGACGTTGACTCTGTAATAAAAAGCATCACGAGCACCATCACTCACAGACAGCTGTAATGGACCCTAATTACTTCACCCTCTGCACAGTTCCATGCGTGAAATGAAAGCACTCTCCTACGCACATGGAGGGAGGGTGGACAGCTAAAGACAAAAAAAAAAAAAGTGGGAGAACAGCAGATATAATTGGGTAGAGATACCGGGGATGGATGGGGGGCAGGAAGCTGAGCTAAGGACACAAGGGAGGGATGGAGGAAGAACGTCTGATTCCTGGAAAGGCTAGCACCCGGTCTTAGCCTTTGTTCCCTTTGCACACGACACGGCTCTGTTTTCTTGACTTTTTCTTTGTAGTGCAGGTCTAAAGCCATCTCTCCTCGCTGCTGTCGTCCTATCTCCTTCACTTTACCTGCCTGTCTTTACTCTGTTCATTTATCTCCTCCCTTTCTTCTTCTGCTGTGTCCTTCTCTGTCAGCCTATCTTCCTCCTCCTCCTCCTCCTCCTCCTTACTTTCTCTCTCCCCATGACATAAACAGAAAAGGAAGGCCTTGCAGTCCCAGGGAGATCTATTGCTTCTTTAAACTCTTTCATAGCTTCCTCTGTTCATCTCAATGGGCCTCTCGACTCAGCCTCTCTTCCCAAGATAAGGGTGATAAGCATGAGACGCGCGTGTGTGTGTGTGTGTGCGTGTCCAAGCGTGCAGCATCTGAAGCGCTTTTGAATAGTCTGAGACAAATTCACTCCACTGCTCTCACTTACACATAAAGGGACGGAGGAGAAGACAGAGGAATTACTTGAAGCCTGACTGACAGGTCTCATTGACTCCGTAAGGTCTCGTGGAGCAGGCAGGGAAGGATTCATTTGAACTGGCTGACTGGAGCTCCGGCCATCACCTTGAAGATCCTTGGAGCATGCAGCACAGTCACACTGCCACTTCTGGTGTCTTTTACTGCATGTGTTTGTGTGTGTGTGTGTGTGTGTGTGGGGGGGGGGGTGGATGCATGATGATAAGAATATAATACTTTATTGATCGCTGTATAAAAATACTCCCACAGTGATGGTAAGAATTCAGTGTCTGATGCCTGGGCCCCGATGTTCAAACATTGCTTGATTAATCCAGGCTAACATGATATTAATGATGTTAGTGCTGAAATGATTAGTCAATTAAATGATTAGTCAATCGACAGAAAATACATCGCCAAACTATTTTGATGTCATTTTTCAAGCAAAAATACCAAATATTCTCTGGTTCCACCTTCTCAAATCTGTGTATATTTAATATATTTGGGTTTTGGACTGTTGGTCGGGCAAAACAAAATGTTTGAAGATATCACCTGAGGCTCTGAGATGACAGTTTGTTCACAATTTTTGACTCAAGGTCCACTTTCTTTTCTGAAGCTCTTCAGCCATGCCTCAAGGTCGTGAGCTCGTACGAGGATTTTAAGTTTTTGGTGTCATTTTGGTCAATACTAAACTTTTTACGTTCCAATTAAACAACAGCCCTGTTAATTATTATCCAGCAAATGTGCTCCTCTTGTCATGGGGAGAGGAGCAGCACAAATGCGATGGAGAGATCTCATTGCAGCCTTATTACCCGTAGGGGATGAAGAGGAGTAAGCAAGTAAATAAGTGGCTAACAATAGTAATATTAGTAGTTTCGACTCCTGACAGTTAAAATAACATTATCATCAGCTCAGTCACTGACGCTGAATGCAAACATCGGCTACTGACTCATTAGCAAGCGTTAACTATATTGTTAAGGTTAACATCAAACAGTCTAACGTTAGCAAACTGGTAACGTTAATACTAAAAAGCTTAGCTCATTAGATCATACACAGTAAACCTGAACTGAATGGACTGTAATGCTGTGCAATACGCTGCCTTCCACTAGTGTGTAATTGTCTGAAATATATTAATTATTTATTTTTTTCAATATTTTTGAGAGTTACAAGTTCTTTTAACATGGTCATGGAGCATATTTACTGTATATTTGTATTCTGGGGGTATCGTTCCTATGCAGAGGGTAGTTTAGTTTATTTATTGACTACACTGAGGGCGTTTTATATTTTAATAATTTATTTATTTATTGTGTTGAGTTGAATGTGCTACTTATTTTGTACTGAATTACCTTGTGCCTTTTCTACCTTTTTTCTTTTCTTAAAGCTGACTCGATGTAAAATGCTCAGAATTCCAATGTACTTATAGGTACAAATGGCAAATAAAACTCTTGAAACTCTATCATGAGGTCAGAGGCCGGCAGTATTTGCTGTGTGTGTGTGTGTGTGTGTGTGTGTTTGTGCGGGATGGATCAGGGCACACTGATAGTGTGTGTGTGTGTGTGTGTGTGTGTGTGTGTGTGTTTGTGCGGGATGGATCAGGGGACACTGACAGTGTGTGTGTGTGTGCGCTACACATCATCTACATTCATCATCGTTCATTCTAATGTAACAGAAATTTTTCTTTCAACTCTCGTCCCTAAAAATGAATTGTCATCTTCCCCGGTCATATTGTTTTCGGCCTCCCGGTACAACGGGATGTCGAGCCCTGCGTTAATATCCAGTAAAAATTCAAACATCTCAAAGAGGCATAAATCATCTTTGTGCCATTCATGTATAAGGGTAAAATGAATTCATTCCATTTAGAGTTCTTGCTCTGTCAATAACTTCAGATAGGTTTTAAGAAGAGTGAAGAGTTTATGAAGAGTTTGTACATTACGTGTGTAGAAACTTAGTGTAATGTGTATTTTCATGTGTTCTCTCACCACTGGCTGTAGCTGTGTGCCGGGCATCATGGCGTTGGCGAGGTGCATCTGTTGAGCCAGCATGGCCATGTTTTTCTGCTGGATGAGGTTGTTCCTCCCATTGATCTCCAGCTGGGTCTTTAGGTGGGGGGGAGGATGCAGGTACTTACAGTTCTCCCTGGAACAGCGGCCCTGATGGGGCGAGAGAGGAGGAGGAGGAGGAGGAGGAGGAGGAGGAGGCGAGGAGGAAGGGATGAGGAGGATAGAGACATGGAAGGAGGAGAATTAGAATAGTGTTTTCTTTAACGGTTGCCTAATGTAAAGAAGTAATGAGCCTTGACTCAAGTTGCTGCCCTCCGATTTAGCAGGCGCTGACCTAACATCCCTGACATCTGGGCCTGCCACAGGCTCTGTCGTAAAGAAGACCGATCAGTTCTGCTTTCTCTTCCCCCTTCGCCACCTTAAGCTGTGCACTCGCTACCTTCCCCTACTTTCTCTAGGTTCCATCGAGAGACAAATTAACTTCAAGAGCAGAGATAAAGAGGATTAGCTGTCTATCTGCTTCAGCTAACAGATTGTAATACACAGAGCGACAGAATAAGAGACGGAGAGAATAATGCTCTGTCCCAATGATGATATGCATACTTTTCATTATCCGTTAATCTGGCAATGTTTTATTCTTGATTAATCTATTATCATTTGGTCTATTAAATGTCAGAATATTATATAATCGCAACTTCTAACACAGCAATGTGACATCTTTAAATCGCTCATTTTGTCCGACCACCAGTCCAAAACCCAAAGATATTCATTTTACTGTCACATAAGACATTGAGATGCAGCAAATTATCAGAATTACGAATCTGGAACTAATGAATGTGTGACATTTTTGCTTGAAAACTGATTAATTATTATAAAAATAGATTAATTTTCCATTCAACAAATAATCACTCAGTCGACAAATCATTTTCAGCTCTAGTGTTCAACGTGTGCGGTAAACTGTTTCATTCAAAAGGTCTTTTTTTCTTTTCTTATGACAAATTATGTTCCAAGGAAAAGAGGCTCAAGTTCAAAAAGGTCAAGAACACATCTCTTTGAATTACTGTTGTAAAGTAAAAATTGAAAAGAAAGACAAAGAGCTTTCTACTACGGCTGTCAAAGTTAATGCGATAATTACGCAAATTGGTTTTAATGCCACTAATTTCTTTAACGCAATTTGCGATTTTTAGGTTGTGGTGGTTTTTAAAGCTAGAGTGAAGATACAGGCATCATATGAACCTAAGGAATCCATTGGTACCAACCAATGCTCCAAATTTCCGCTAAATTTTGGCGAGGAAAAACTGTCATAGCCATTTTCAAAGGGGTCCCTTGACCTCTGACCTCAAGATATGTGAATGAAAACGGGTTCTATGGATACCAACGAGTCTCCCCTTTACAGACATGCCCACTTTATGATAATCACATGCAGTTTGGGGCAAGTCATAGTCAAGTCAGCACACTGGCACACTGACAGCTGTTGTTGCCTGTTGGGCTGCAGTTTGCCATGTTATGATTTGAGCATATTGTTTTATGCTAAATGCAGTACCTGTGAGGGTTTCTTGACAATGTTTGTATTTTTTTTTATTGTTAATTGATTTCCAATAATAAATATATACATATATTTGCATAAAGCAGCATATTTGCCCACTCCCATGTTGATAAGTGTGTTAAATACTTGACAAATCTCCCTTTAAGGTACATTTTGAACAGATAAAAAATGTAATTTGCGATTAATCGCGATTAACTATGGATAATCATGCGAATAGCAATTTTGATTAGCAAAGCCACGCGCTCTCCTCCGTCCTGCCACCTTAGACGCTGTCCCACTTGATGCCGGATGTTTTACATGGCCCCAGTGAATCACTATTGATCTCCTCCCAATTGAAATAAATGACTTATGTGTCAATACTTTACATCATTTCAGAAAAGAACAGGCTGGAGAACAGATCGATGCATGATTGGAGACTTCTGCGACAATAAACATAAACACATCATGGCGCTTTATCTAATATTCTGCCAGTGTCTATAGGCAGCGCAGTGTGTGTGTGTGTGTGTGTGTGTGCGTGTGCGTGTGTGCGTGTGTGTGTGTGTGTGTGTCTGGCCGATTATATTCATCCAGCAGCCGGCAGCCCAAGGGGAGAAGGAGGGAATGTAATTTACGCTCTCATAATGCCTGCTCCACTGAACACTCCCCCGGATAGGTGTAATATTTTAGATATCTCCTCCTCTTTTTTTTTTTTTACTCCCCCTTTCTCCTTCATTCCCTCCTGCCTCCATCCCCCTATACATCCAAAGCCCCACGCTGATATTTGTTCTCCTCAGCATGAATACAGAACAGTCGAGGCGCTGCTGGGATCATGTGTATGCGAACATGCTCGTCTGTGTGCATAATGCGCGAAGCAGAAGTACTACCCTCTCTCTGCCTTTTGTCGCTTTCGCTCTTTCTTCTTCTCTCGCCTCAATCTTCCCCCATCAAGATGCATCCCTATCTCCCCATTACGCCTTTATATAAATCTATTTCTAGGGGATGGGAAGAACAACCTGGCGACAACTCCACAGCACCACCTCCCATGGGGAATTAAAGGTTGGCTGTCATGCTACTGCTTATCTCAGTGGGATTACCTGCTGCCCATTGCAGCCCACTATGACACCTGCTTTCACAACACATGCACACTCTCCCTCTATTCCTCCCTCCTCGTCTCTTTCCTCTCCTCTTTTATTTCCTCGTGCAGCCTGTTCTGCCTAGCTACAGCGGGAGAGGTACTTTGCATTGGAGAGCAGCAGGATGTCAAGAGTTCTTCCAGCATTTTCATTGGCTGAGAGCTGAGAGTAATAGCGCTCCCAGCCTGCCGATTGGCCCGGAGGCACGCATTAACAACGCTCCTAGTCTGGCTCATCCCTGGGTGGCTGCGACTATTGATCAGCGCTAATTGGTTAATGTCTTTTGATTTTCAAGGCACATTCCCCGCGGGTGACTGGACTCTAGCATTTCAACTCCAGCCGTGAGTGTGTGTGTGTGTGTGTGTGTGTGTGTGATTAACTGTGACAATGCCAAGCTTATATAAAATCCCCCAAGCACTCTTTGAAGGCGATGTCTTCATTGGCTTGCAACTTTAATGCGGCTTTACTCCATATTTTCTATGTATATATAATAGATGAAATGACGGCAGTGTGTGTAATTTGAAAGGTGTCTCTCATAGAGACGAGCCCACAGAGAATTATCACCAACTCTGCAGCTCTGTGAACCTTTTTGGCATCTTTTAGCTCTGTGTTTTTTTACTTTTCACGGCCTGCAACTTCTGGTTCACGTTCACCGCTTTCATAATGTATTTTTCCGCCACAGCAGGCAACAAAAAAAATCTCTAAAAGCCCAATGTAACACTGACTGCTCAGCACCAAACAGCACACAGACAAGCTGGAGAACACAGTGGAGCATTTTGCAGTCAGATATTTTTTAAAGAAGCATGTGGAGAGCAAAATACAGGCAAGAGGAGTGAATACTGAATTAACATTCATCAGGTGCACTAGAAAATGACCCTACTTGATTTATCACTTCAGTAAACATTGTAAACATGAGTTTATGGTCTCAATCGTTAGTTTCAAGTCTTCTTCAATACAGCATGATGTTCATTTTGTAAATTATGGTCCCATTTAGAGTCAAATAGACCATAAAGCAGGGTATGTTTTAGGGCGTGGCTACCTTGTGATTGACAGGTCGCTACCATGGCGTTGTCCACTCTGGGAGTTGTCTGTGTTTTCATCTTACAACTTTAACCCTTTTACAGTGTGTTTTCAGTTCATAAAAGTTAATTATACAATTTTTTGTCACCTAAAAATGTCTTATTCAGCGTTGGGTTTTACTTAGCTCCACCCTCTCGTGTCACTTCTGGTTGCAAAAAAACAAGATGGCGATGGCCAAACCAAACTCGATGCTTCAAAACGGCAGTCCTCAAACTAATGGGTGATGTCACGGTGACTTTGTCCATTTGTCCATACAGTCTGTGAACATAACTCCAAATGAGTCCGTGTCAGATGAATGTGTCAATAAGCAACTGTTTGCCAAATCTGTTTAAATCCCTTTCTGACATGTTTAAAAATGTCTTCTTCTGTTCAACTTTTAAGTTTTATGCAATGGCATTTTTAAAATAAAACGCAGTTTGAATGATTGCTAGACAAATTAAAGGAAGTTTCATCATGAATCCATCATTTGAATAAACCTTCGATCTTCTCTTACGAAACCACGATTGGCGTCAAACTAAAGTGATTAATGAATGTTGAATCAGCAGACTGAACACATGAACTTCTTTTACCCTGAAATCTAATTTCAGCAAAGCTGGAGGGACATTAAAGAAGAACTTGAAGGAACATAAACACAACATTATGATGGATTGAAAACGCTTTTGTTAGAGGGATGTTTTTCTTTTGATGGTTTTAGCCCTCTTATTTTCTTAATTGCGAGGTCCGTGGCTTTCATGTGGTTACATCTGCTCGATCAGCTGTAGTTGCGGAATAACACAGTGGGGTGGAATCTGATGTGTAGCATCATTAATATGTTTTTGAAAGAAGCACGGTTTTGTTCCTTGGAGATAGACACCGCTGTGAACACATTAAAGTACTATCATTAGGATGAAGGTGAAATCATAATTATTATGCTTGTAGTAATGAGGATTTACCTCTCTGCATTCTATCGGCTGCATTCAGAAAGGTCAGCACCTCGTCCTACCCCTCTGTTCTCGCCAATAGCCCCATTATCTATTCCCGTGTTGATGTTGTTTGAACAATTCAATCCTGCGTGAGCGTGAAGTCCCCACCGATCACTGACTGCGTTGCTAATGCGCCGGCTCCTCTCCTAACCCCCTTTTCTCTGCTGTTTCCCTCCACTGTCGAAACAGTGTCACTATAGGTTAATGGTGAGCCTGTCTGATCCAAAGCAGCGCTCCCTCTGGTTACGAGCATATGACTACCAGACTCTGTTCTGCCTTCACCTGTCTGCCTGTCCTCCGCTCAGACACTAATATGCTAACAGACTACAAGCGTCTGTCTCTGTGCTCCATCTTCCTCCTTGTCTCCTCTCTGTCTACCTCCCTCCCATACCTTTCAGGTGATTGTCTAGACTGGTCTGTTCTCCCAGCAACCCCTTTTGCACTACATTTATTCTATCATTTCCTCATTCAAAGCAACCAAACTTCTGTCAGGGCAAGGTTTTGGTAAACAGCCTCCACATACGGTCGTCTCATCATCACAAATATAGATTCTGAAACTTGAACCAATTTGCTTTTTGCCAGGCTTTGGCTTTGGCTGTGGCAAAGCAAAGTTTCACTTGCTTTTAATTGGCAAGCCATTTAAAGAGAAAGTGAAGCAGCTGTCACAGTCCTGCTCTTAAGTGTATGTGTTTGCATGTGCACGCTGGGGAATGGAGCATTCTGCACTTATAAATCACCTTGGCCTCATTACACCAGATAGCTTTCAGCCATATATCAGCTCCTGGACATGCACATGCGCGCACACACACATTCACTATTATGTCTTTTTAGGATAATATAGCAGAATGCTTATATTGATGCTTATTCATCAGTACGATGGGGAACAATACAGCAAATTGAATTCCCAGGTGCCTATATGGAATACGCACACATTATGTGTCCTAACCTTGACTAACAATTACCACTGCGGCATTTTCACTGCAGCTTCAGGTATCAAACGTGTGGCTGCTCCTGACCTCGGCAACAACGTGGTTTTAATCAGCATCACATAATCCTCTATGACGACGAGGTTACCTCAACGAGGCCGTCCACAACAGCAACAGGAAGTAAGGACAGTGGACAGGACATATTTTCAAAGCTGCTCTAATCAGTATTTTAATATCAGCAAGTGATCAAACGACTGTGTAATGTGAACCGAGTATATCATAGTGATAAAGCCACTGAGCATTTTAGTGTCTTTCGGGTCATTATTTTGGTTTTATGGACTGCAGCTTTACTGTTTTGGTTCAGTCTCAAGACTCTCATCAACCTTTTTTCAAACTAAGCTCCACACACCCGAGACATCAGAGAACTACGAAGGCCGCCTATATTATGTCACCTTACTTCGCCTTTGTCTTGGCCAAAAAGTTGCACTCGAACACACCGCAAAGACTACCACCAACGGCCGACTACCACATATGTTCTGCGCCTGTGTGAGATGAAATAACTCTCCTTACCAGCAGGTAGTGGTAGTCTGTATTTGTCATTCAAAAAGGGAAACCGGAAGACCGAGGACATGATACGTACATGAAACAAAGCAGTGTTTGACGACCTTTTTCACACCACTCTCACTCGCCACTTAGCTTCATTAAATGGCCATATCGTTGTGAAAATATCTGTTTATTGGAATGATCAGATGAGATGAAGATGAAAAATGAGAAGAGCCTTCTTTGTGCCCTCTTGACTTTACTTGTTTGCTTGCTTTCCTCACTTCTCTTCTCGTGCACTGATTTGTTTAAGCTGAACAGCCAATCAGAGTGATTTCTCTCAACGACGGGCTCCACCACCGATACAACATGAGTCGGCCAAAAAAAAAACAATACAGGCAGACTAGAGCCGACGGTGCGCGGCACACCGCAAAAACTAGGCCGACGGACGCTCACCGACAGTCCCAAACTGGCTGACGGCTGACCGTCGGCTCGGTGTATCAGGGCCTTTAAGTGAAATAGCTCTGACAAACCCACAGTCCTCTACCTTCCCAACATCAAACAGCAGACAGACAAGTGATTTGCGGTTAGCTGGTGAATATGGTGAAGCTTTTACAAGCTGAAGAGCATTTTCCTCAAGGGTTTGTGTAGACTAGAACAGAACTAAAAGCAGCCCAAATATTAGACATTACTTGGCCGGAAACACGACTCTAAATGAATGCTAATGATGCTGTCTATCTTTTAATGTATAAATAGGCAATTGTTTGCTAACGTCTTCTTCAGCAAAAAAGATAAGGTGATAATATGTCAGTGCTGTGGCTACAGTTTGTTTCTGCTGCCACCAAGTGGTCAACAAATGTATTATCGCAGGTATAAAGTTTCAGTTGTAAACTTTGCCATGCAGACACTGTATTTTCACTAAACGGCATTGGCAATGTAAATGACCATAATGGTCAAAAAGACAATAGTCTAACATTCACCACATGTGATTTATTACATCTATTGTTTTTAAATTTCAACATCTAAAGTTCTACACAGGGATAGTGTGCTAGCAGAACAGTGTGTGGTAAGAAGGATTAGAGGGATCAGGGGAATCTGCAATTACACATAATGCCTTACAAGAAACCGACCACAGTTTTGGCCAAGAGATAATTATATCCTTCTGGGTTATGCTACATTAGATAAGTAGATGTAGATGAGCAGATACTGCAAACAAAAGAAGATTGATCTTCATGCTGAAAATATAGTAAAGGAAAATCCCAAACACATTTCTTACTTAGAGGCTAAAATGCAGGTCATCATCGTCATTTCTTTTAATCCATTCATCAATCTATTCTTAAAGTAAAAAAAATAAATAATATAAAATAATTTCTAACCACACCATTTTCCAGTTTTTATTTCTGGTTTTGTACAGTCATGATCTAGCAGCATTACTTTATTGCAGTAAACACAGATATATCTTCTGGTGCTGCTGCTCATGTCACTCATGTTCTTTATGACGTCAGTTATTTTTTTATTCTTCCCTAACTTCTCATCATGTTCTTTTCTCACAAAGCTAATCTGTTTGATCCAAGTCGTTGAAATGAGCAGTTACAATTAAAGAATAGTGAAATGAATATTTAGGAAGTTAATAATCATCCAAAGTATGAGACACTCATACCAAAGATGCTCTAAAACAAAGATGACACATTACAAGCTGCGCCAATGGTATGAAATGATATACACTTCTTATCTTCTGAGCATCCCCCCCACCTCGTTTGGAAATGTTGTGAACATAGTGTGGATGGATTAAAGCAGATTGGGTTATATTTGCATTACATATTTATATTGTATTTTGCAATATTTAACAGCTATATTTAGCAAAACAAAAATTAGTTAGCTATAGGGCATTCGCAAACGTTGGTTGCCAGATATCACGAGAGTGTGTTGCTGAGACAGAGACAAGTTTCTCCTGATTTGTCTGTCTGAAAAATGGAATTCTAGTGTCAGAATGTTCAAAAGATGTGGCATGTGAAAAATGGGTCCAATATTTACTTTGGTGACTGTGTTGCGACAGAATTGGAGTTAATGTTCAGTCCCATTGGAGTGAATAGACCTGCAGCTAGTCTCCCTAAAGGGGTGGGACATTGGTGAAATCCACGTGATACAAATACAGGAAATTGACTCTCCTTTCTGAACCGTCTCTGCTCACTGAGTGCTCCAGGGATGACGTCTTTTTTGGACAACCAGGAAGTTGGCATCGCCCTGGTTCCCTCAACAAAAAGCCAATGGGATTTTTCCATTGGGTTTTGGATTACTGCAGAAAATAAGTCCTGTGTCAAACAAACGTTTATGATATTACATGTTTTGTTCAGCAAGATAATCTTCACAAATGAGCACCACTTCAATGATTTTTGAAGCATGAATGCAATCGGCAGAAGTAAAAAGCTAAAGTTGGGCTATAAACGAACTACACCACGGTCGCATGAACGTGCGTATACACAACGAGGCTGTAAAGGCAGACGAGTCGGCATGATGACGTTTAGCCACTCGTTAGCAACCACCGTTTTTAAGACTTATAAATGCTTCAAAATTCACAAGTGGGGTATTTATTGATGTATTTTATGTCATAGAAGAAAACGTTAAAATCTCTTAATCTTGTGTTAGTCACAGACCTTATTTCAGGCATCTAACTAAAATCCCATTAAAAAAAAAAAACCCATTGACTTCCAGACGAGGAAACCAGAAGTAGAAAAATGCTAAGTCATTTCCGGGTTTTAGGACTTATTCCTGTTGCACTCTGTAACCGTATCTGCCAAACTAAGGTTCAAGGTCACATGTTTATGAAGTCAACGATTTACAATTTTTTGGTGCTTTTATGCTGTGGGATTATACGATCAAAACCTAAAAACCGTCACTCTTATTTGTTGGCTGTGGTGGTTTGGCAGCTTTCTGCAGAATGTGTGTCTGTGGAATCCCAGAGAATAAAATCTGTGGCAGAATTCCACTCACGGACTGGCAACAGAGACAAAAACAAGAACAGAAGAAGAGAAAGGTAGACAGTCAGAGAGAGGTACGAAAAACAGAAAGAGGGAGATTAATATTAATCAAAGCGGTCTGTCTGACTGACTTCAGCAGCGTCTTTTACTGGCAGATAACTACATCCTCCAAGGGTTGGATGGCGCATTGCTTTCCACTACCAGACCCAGTAATCGCCCAATCGATTCTAAATGATCTTATAATATACCCGTCCAGAATGACTCATTCCAATTTAACCACATATAATCCAAAACGCCTCTGATCTGTTCCGCATTCTCTCTCTTTTTCTCTTTCTGCACACGCTGTGTCTGATCTCCCCTCAGACTACCGAACACCGTGACCAGTGTGACAACTGTAGTCTGGACACCGTCCCAAACCCCTGTGCATTAATAATTCTCTCCCGATGGCATCGCCTCTCCTTCCTGCTCCCAAAGACAACCATCAATCAAGAAAAAGCTGTCTGGATGAGGGCTTGGATGAGAATACACAAACACACACACACACACACACACACACATGCGCTTTCTTGACCAAAGGTTCCTTTCGGCAAGCGAATACGTCAGACAAATTATGACATCAGATGCAGCACAAAGAACGGCCTGTCTGAGGACTGAGAGTGCTGCCAGACTGGCCAATGACACACACACTCACTCTCTCACACACACACACACATTAATACTGCACATTTATTAGGCAACACACACCAGCTGCAAACCACTGGCCCATTATACCAAATGTTAGGAACCTGACGATAAACATGTTTTTTTTCTTTGAAGCCAACAGAGGAAAAAAACATCCTGTGTTCTTTGTCTTCTCTCTCTCTCTCACGTCTCACCGTGTGCCACTGCGAATACAAGATGTCTATATAAGTCTCATTATCTCTTTCCAATCATTTATCAAATCTGGAACACCCCTGGTGCATTAGTATAATAGCCTGGATCAGTTAATGACCTTAAAACCTCATTTAACTGGGCAGAGGGATAAGCCTTTGAGACAACGACGTAGATAGATATATGGGCAGAAGAATCACAGACAATGATGGACGGAGGCGATACAACGTAGCTTATAGAAACTATAACTGGAATAAAACAGCTGGTGAGCTCGCAGAGAAACACTGCCGCTCAGACGGCGAAGCTCCTTTACGTCACAGATGACGCCAAGTCCGCGGAAAGCTTTTAACCGCAGTGCTCAATTAGCCAAAACACCATTTACGGCGTGAAAAAAAAGCACTACTTAGCCTGGCAGTGTTTTTAGCATGTTTTGGGTGGGTGCAGTACAAAATCGTTATCACAGGGAGCTAATGATGGGGCCAAATCATTAGCCGTTATGGCTAATGACAGCACTCCGGCACAGTCAGCTGGGCTGTTTGTTATCCACTGTTACACATGGCTCAAGTGGTACATGTTGAACTAATATGTAACTGTTTGATTCATGTTTTACTAGTGGTTTTCATGATCAGTGATGTGATGGAAAATAAACAAATGGGTTATTTATGGCCTGTGACATTTATTCACATCTATTTCAGGCCATTTTAGTTTGAAAATCTGCTTCAGTTCATGTTAAGAGGCTGCATGCTCCCACACTGTTGACAATCTTTTATTAAAAAAAAATCAGTAACAGCTGCCCAAGACATTTTTTGAATATTCTTTTATGTGTCATTGAATAGTTTTATAGCAACATGAAGCTTATGGCTGACACAGCTGCTCGCTGGTTAGAATAGCTGCCTCCCATTGATTGATTAATATTTCAATTGATTCATCTTTCCATTAGTTTTTCAATAAATTGATGAATCATGTAAGTGCCAGGAAATAGAGAAGAAATGCCTGTGAGGAGCCCAAAAATGTGAATTCTGTCGATTGATTAATTGATATATTGTTTCAGCTCTTCTCCTTATCAAGATGTCTGGCTTCTAACTCCAGCCAACATGTGAGGGCTAGGTATTTCCTACATTTCTTGAGGTTGTAAATGTGTTTGTGAGTCATTATATATTGTGATAGACTTGCACCCTCTCCAGGGCCCAACTTTTTTCTCATCTTGCTTTTTGCCTCAGCCTCCCTGCCATCCTGAAAAGCATACACTGGTATTGAAAACAGATGGTTTCGATGTGCAAACAAAGCACTCCAATCTATCTGTTCAAAATGTATCTTCAAGGGAGATTTGTCAAGTATTTAGAACTTGTATTAACACAGGAGTGGACAAATATGCTTGCCCATTTTCATTCACATATCTTGAGGAAACCCTTTGAAAATGGCCATGACAGTTTTTCCTTGCCAAAATTTAGCGTAAGTTTGGAGCGCTATTTAAACGCGACAAGCTCCAACCTATTTCTTATGTTTTCTAGTTTCATATGATGCCTGTATCTTAACTCTACCTTTAAAAGCCAGCTACAACCTAAAAATCGCAAGTTACAAATTTGCATTAATACGTTATTATCGCGTTCATTTTGACAGCCCTAGAAATAATATAACCTGGACAGAGAAATTTCTGTGCACAGTAACGTTAGGATCAAATCCCATATGTAGTTTGATGAACTGGAGTGTTTGCTCTTCTCTTCCTGATTGTCAGCAAAACAGCGCTGTTGTACCAAATCAACATATTTGGAAGTTGCCTTGCTATCATAAGGCAAACAAGTTTAGGTTACACAGAGTGACATGTGTGTTTATACTACCAGAAAAAATATTTTAAGCAACTCCCTCCATGTTCTGTGTATGATTTTTGTTTTGTTTTACTTTTCCCCGTTGCTGTTTTAATATCACAACAATATGAATTATGGGTTAATCCCTTAAGCAAAGTCTGCAGAATACCAGATTTCCAAAGGTGTGCATGCAAGCCTTAAAAATTCCAGTCTCCAGTACTTGCATATTTCACAGTGGGGCGGACTATTGCTGACTGCTTTGAAAGTGAAAATCCCCCTTGGTCAGAAAAGTCAGCAGGAATGTTACGACCCAGCTCTCTAGGGGAGAGGGAAGAAACATAAAACCAGATGGATTTGGTAAAAGTTATTTATTGCATTGAAGTTATTTATAGGATCGCCCGGTAACTTTAGATTTACAAATAACAAACAAAGGAGGCAAACTACAAAGGAAAAGGGACCCCGCGGGTGCTGCTTAAATCAAATAGATAAATGCAACCAAAAAAAGACTCCTAACTCAGAGTTTGACTAAATAAAATAAACAAGAAATAAAACCTGCCAATCTAACCTGCCTCACACTTCGCTGTCCAAAAGGACACGATGGACACCAGGAAGTGAGATGGGCGACATGTCGGCATCTGGGCCAATCTCACACAGGCCCTGTTCAGACCTGGCATTAACATGCGTCCTCAGTGACCGGATCACAAGAGGACAGCTTTAAGTACGTCTGTTCACACCTGGCATTAGAATGCGTCTCCACATGCATCTTGAGTGACCACTCATAATCCAATCTCACTTCCCCGCTCTATACGCAAATAAACACGTAGTAAACACATGACTAATACAGCAGACGTTGTGACGTAATATTACGTGAATGTCAGTAGTAATATCCTACATATTCGTGAATTCATGTACATTTTACTAACATTAAAATATAAGGTTATTGTAACAGCGGTCCGCCGGCACCATTGCCTTTGCCAGGCAACAGCGGGGTACAGAGCTTCAGAGAGCCGGGGATGACGGAGAGAGACCAGGCGGGCGAAATAGCGAGCGAGCCAGCGGGTATCAGCTCCATGCAAAAGCACCAGAACCAAAACACAGACCCATCTCTGACAGTATGATAATAATGCACTTCCTGTGCCTATAGTCTCATAGTCTGTAGATTATGTAGACAAGCGCTCGCGTCTGCCTGTCTATTCACCTGAGGAGCGCAGTGAGACCCGGCAGATCCCAGCGGGACGTCAGTTGAGTACGATACGATAATATGATAATACGATAATACTTTATTGTCAGACAGGTCTGAAATTTGTTTTGCATCACAGCAGCTCCATTTGCAACATCACAGAAAGGACAAAGACAAGAAACAAGGATACATACATTTAAACATTACAATCACAGAGGACGATATTCAGGGAACTTCAACGTACATTTGATCTGGGATTAGGCTCCATATTTAGTTTTAGGATTGACTGGTGTACAAAAGAGTGCTTCAGTCTAGCCTTATTAAATCGTAGAACCCTGTATCTCCGATTTGATGGTATCAATAAGGCAGTCCTTCAATGTGGCCCAGGACACATTTGCGTACACACTGCTAAAAGAATGTGGCCATATGTGGCTCAGACCACCTGAATGCGGTCTGAGCGATCGGATCTCAATGCGTCGTCAATGCGTCTTGAGTACATCCACACCTGTACTTAGAGCTGTCCAATTGTGATGCAGTCACTCAGGAAGCATGTCAATACCAGGTCTGAACAGGGCCACAGTGTATACCACACATGCTACTCTACATACATGCAACACACCAAAAGGGGTCGGTCACATGGGGCGTAGGGCTGGCTCCATCCGAGGGCGTCACAATTAGCATTTAAAAGAAATAAAGTTGGCGGTAAAGGGATTAGATGTCAAAGTCACCGAGTCAGCAGCAGAGGCTCCTTTTCATCTTTGCTCACTGTGCTCCTTTCACTGATCCGGCTGCTGTCACATAGCCTGACTTGTTCATTTTTTGGTTTGCTTTGTAAAAACCAGCTTGAAACGGAGGATTAAAATAGTGAAAATTACAAAGTTTGCACAGTGTGTGTCTCTCTCTCTGGAGGGTGCCGTATAGGTGGCAAGTGTTGTCCCGGCTCCTGTGGGAACACCATCGTCGAACTGTGCAAGGCAAAGTCTCTAATTAGCTTTGTTCTTATTAGGTCCACGACACTATCTATCTCCCCTCAAACACACACATTCACCAGCACACACTCTCACACAGATAGTGATGTAGAGAGAGAGAGAGCCTCAGCCCTTGAGATCTGGCCCTTCTTCTCTATTTCTCTTTCAATTAACCCTCTTCCTCCATCCTCTATCTGTTCATCTTTTTTTTTCTTTTCTGCCTCCATCTCTCCTTCATTCTCTGCCTAAGCGTTCTCTATTTACAATCTCTAAAGTTTAGTTTAATTCAGTGTTATCTCCCACTCACTGTGCCAAGGAGGCAGGCAGAGAGCAGACCCATTAAAACAGTCTTAATGGAAGACTGGTGAACGGGCACACAGGATTCAACAGCTTTTAGGCCTAATTATTTTCTGCCCATCTTTGTAACGCTCATTCTGCAGATATATGGGCCTCACTGGCGGCTGGGAATAGACCTCTTTCTTCTTCTTTTTTTTTTTTTTTTTTTACATCAAACCTCCCCCCGTTTTTCATATCTCGATCTTCCCCTATTTTCCAGCTCTCCTTAGATTGCTTCACAGCCATTGTCATTAAGTGTTCATCATGAGATGGGCGAAATGAAAAAAGGGAGAAGATGAAGCTGTGAATGAACAAAAGATGCTCGCTGACAGAGACTGGCAGCTGCCTCTGGTTTGTGCTGTGATCTTTAGCAGCTCCGCTAAGTGACTCCAATGTGAAAACAAAAAAGACGCCGGTTGGCAGCGGGCACGGCGTGTGAAAACTGCACGAGTGGACGCGAACAACGAGACGCAGCTGCATGAGTGCGCAGACATTTTTTAATGTGCCCGCTTTGAACAGTATAGTGATCTCAGGAGGGATTTAGTATCAAATAACACTATTGTTTTTTTTTTCTCCTGATGAAACGAGTCAGAGGGCTGGAATGTTCTGTTCTATTCTACTTCTGATGAGTCATGGGGGGACGTGGCGGGTAATCACAAGACCACGCCCTGAAGCTCTCGGCTCGCAGAGTAAGAGAGAAGGTTGTCAGATGGCGGGTAGAGACATCTTTTCTTGCGTCTTGCACTCGCACACACACTCCAACGAAGGGTGTCACTGTACTGGCATCAGCAGCTCGTGTCATTGCCGCGAGGTTAAAGCAGATAAGAGAGGATTAGCATTCATTACTCCATAAAGTGATGATACCCCCCCGCAAGCACACACTCACACACACACTGCACAGACATGCTCAAGTCACACACACACACACGAGGCGAATGGCCAGAATTTTTCTCCATAGCCACTGCACAGCTTCTCTTTTAAAAGACAGACCGTCAAAACTGAGAACAAAGGGATATAACACTAATACAGAGCTACAGCATGTAATCCTTTGTACCACCAACAACTGCAGAGCTGTAAAAATCCTCAAATTGAAGCCTGACTCCAAAATTGAAAAAGCAAAGACAACAATAGAAAAAGAAAACTAGATGAAAAAGATTTCAGAATTTGATGTAAGATCTCTTAATTAATTGATGTTGTCATGCTGAAGTTACACATTTTCCATCCAAGAATACAGTTAAATAACACATTTCCCCCCCCCCGAGGACCTTGGCTTCACCACTGCAGAGGACCACTCAGCAGGCACCATGCCATAAAGATGCACAAATTGAGAGACAAAGACACAGAATGGACTGAGACAGACTCGTTTATAGGTTAAGGATATGTTTTGTTGGCGAGATACATCATGTAGAACAGCATGACACAGTGTGTCTTAATTCCCTCCCACACACACACACACACACACACGCTCGCCGTGACAGAGCAGAGGGCCATCACCACGTAGCGCCTTCCGGCTGCACACTCATCCACATCGATCCACATTGATCAAAGTCGGCTTGTACCACTTCAGCACGGAGCAGGGCTGATCGCCACCTTCCCTAAGCCTCTCTCTCACAATGGGCTCATCCGCTGCCACGCACTGTATCACTAAAATAGTGTATCCGGAGGCAAAATCGAATTAAAAAGAGGTAAAGGTCAGATAAAAAAGATTAAAAAATGTAATTGAAGCTTCGATATTTGTTATTGCATGGAAACTAAGGATGTGACTGTAATCTAGGTGTCATTCAGATCACATATTTGCGATAAGTGTTCCAGTCTAGACTTCAAATATGAGCTGCAGTGAGAGACAGCACGGTGACAGACAGTGCTGTCAGCAGACCCAACACAGCACAGCTGCTGTATCTCTCTCTGATGGCTGAGCCTGATACCGCTGTAATCCAGTTAAAGCCTTTTTGAAGAATCACAATGTCCAACAGCAAGCCCTGCAACATGCACTATAACAATAAAGGGATATTACAGACATTCTTCAACCTTGCGCGCGTCGAAACAGACGACCGACACGACTGCCGTTCGCTTCCACGCTCTCCTCCTCTGTCATTACTTTACCCCCCCTCGCCCATTCGTCCATCTATCTGCTGTTCCTTCCTCTCCATCTGTCCATCACTGTCCATGTTACACCAGTTGATGTCTTTGCACCCATCCATCACTCTTTCACTCCCTTTCACTCCATTTCATTGCTGCAACAGTCCCCTTACTCTGACACCAGCCTCCTGTCTGTCTGTCTCTGCAGACACATTCTTCGCCTCATATTTAATGTCATGATGATGCAATTACAGACGCAGGCATTTCCGCAACCAAATTGGCTACTTGGGTCATTTATATCGCAGCTATTTTTGCTTCTGCTGCAGACTCGAATGTTTCAGGGCGAAAACAAAGCAAGTGGATTTTACAGGTCGCTGTACGACGGTGATACACAGTTGATGTATTAACTTTTTGTAGAAAGAAAGAGGGAACGAGCGCGCTGAAAGCAGCAAAAAAACATCCGCTCCATAATGGTCATGAAGGATCAATATTGCATGGAGACAAAGTGCTGCTAAACAGTGTGGTTTCTGTTAATTAGCACTTCTCTAATGATCTCTCTCTCCTTTTTCCCCCCTCCTTTCTCCCACTCCCTCGCTTTCTGTACTTCCCTCCCGCTCTCGCATTTTATTGCTCCCTTCCATTAAAACCCTTTATTTCTTTGGCTTCACCAGTTGTCCGTTGCTCCGTCAAAGTCCGTTGATTCAGTCCTCCTAACCAACGTCGTGTCTCGGCATAGGAAGCGAGAGGAGGTATCTGAGTTCCTTTCATAAGCGTGATAAATATCCCACTCCTGTGTTTGCGGCTGATGGCTCTCAAGGATGAGATTTAATGAACCTCTCATCCAACTCTGATTATTTTCTAATTAAAGGAGTGAGTGATGGGGGCAATGAGTAAATTCATGAATGCATGTTTATAACTGCGGGGGGAAAAAGTAAAACAACAAACATGGTAATGACAGACGCAGAGACAGGAATCGTTCTCTGTCGAGCCTTGTTTACCGCACTCCCTCGGGAACGGAGGTCGTTTGGCACAGAGAAATGTTTGCAGAAATTACAGATTACAAATCTGAAATTAAATTATGTTTATAATGTAAAATATGAATGTGTCTGGTATAAATATTAAAATGTTTTATTTTGCCTTAGTTGCATTAATCAAAGCTGGACTTGCCTGCTAAATTGTATATCTGCAAGCATATTTGCATTATGCTGAGCAGTAGGAGAAGAAGTCAGAGATTCTTTATGGAAGTTTGTGGTTTTAGTTACATGGTAATAAAGTAAACATGTTCTAACAACATGTTCTAACATGTGTCTAACACTTCAAGTCACTTTTGACTTTTTCAATATTTCAACCCCAATCGTTCCCTAATCCTAACCAAGTGCAAGTCCCTGAACATAACCACACACAAGTCTTGGTTCCCTCTAGCAATTTTGCCTTCATTTATCTGTCTCTACACTGTCAAATAAGGACATTTTGTTGTTATTTGACAGTGTAGAGACAGACACTGGAAATGGTGGGAGAGAGAGGTATACCCGGGACGTTGCGGTAATGTGGCATGCGCTGTAACAACAGTTAAGGGATCACCTAAGGTACTAAAATTTCATGACAATCCATCCAGTTGCATCAACCTCGTGGTGGCACTTGATTATAAATCCGGGGATCACAAAAGTCAGGAGGATTCATCCTCTTGGACCGGGGATCTTTGTGTAAAATATCATGGCAATCCATCTGTCTATTTTCTTTTATCCAACAGTTATTTCAGTCCGGACCAATATTTTGAATTTTTTGACAGGCCGACTTTGTCATCCCTAGAGCTATGCTGCGAGTCTCCCACAAGGTTAAAATATATAGACCAGAGGGCAAAAGGGAAGCCAATGCTGAAGTGCCTTAAACTTGCATTATTTCTAATAGCCAGCAGGGGGCGACTCCTCTGCAGGGTATGCTTTAGGGTGTGGCTACCTTGTGATTGACAGGTCGCTACCACGGAGTTTTCCGGTCTGGGAGTTGTCCACGTTTTTTGTCTTTGAACTTTTCACAGTGTGCTTTCAGTTCATGAAAGTTAATTATAACCTTTTTGGTCACCTACAAATGTCATATTTAGCGTTCGGTTGTACTTAGCTTCACCCTCTTGTTTCACTTCTGGTTGCAAAAAGCCAACATGGCGATGGCCAAAATGCCGAACTCAAGGCTTCAAAATGGCAGTCCACAAACTAATGGGTGACATCACGGTGACAACTTCCACATACAGTCTATGACATAGACATACAACAATTCACACTCGCAATCAAACCTAAAGGTCGTTAATTGACCTAACCTGCGTGTCTCCTGACTGTAGGAGGAAACATGTAAACGTCACACAGCCGTGCAGTTGGTTCTGGATTCGAACACTGTAAAGACACAGTGCTAACCACTGCACCACCATGCTGGCCCATACAGTATGTATAATCCAAAATAGCAGCACGTCTGCCCTTTGGATTCACTTTGATCACCTAAGCTCTCTCCTGTCCCATTTTAATTATTTTCTCTATTCCATTACGTCATGATTTGAGAGCTATCGTGCAATGGCTTCCATAATGGCACACGCGCACGTAATCAATTCAAAATGCCCAATAACACATCGGTGAGCGACTTGCACAGCCTCCAAATTCCTGTCTGTTGCAGCCTGCAATACCATTAACCAGGCACCAAAGCCACTCCAACGTGATTACCTACCTGAGTTGAATGCTCATGATTTCAGGACTCTCTCTGCTTTACTGAGATCAGTGTATGTCACTGTGTGAGTGTGACTGCAGTAGAGAGTAACAGTTTGTTTGCTGTTTGTGTCGATGTGTGTATTTATGTGTTCAGGGTTGAAAGTGAAGGATTACACTTTCGGAACTGCACCTGAACTCTTGAGATCAGATGAAGAGCAGAGGGTCAGTGACAGATAGAGGGGAAAGAAGAGGAGGAGACGGAGGGAAAGCAAGACAGGGTAGACAGACTTACGGCGCTGCCAAATGACAACAGCGGGAGAACAAGTTGGCAGACGACTCGCTGTCCCGGAGTGAATTAATGCTCGGTTGCTCCCACTCTCCATCTACTTCTCCCTCCACCCCCTCACACCTTACTTGTCTGCAGTCTAATTTAAATGTTTGTTTTACCGCATCACTCATAAAGAATTACAAATGGTGTGCTTTAAAAGCAGTCGGAAGAGGTAGAAAAACAAGTGTGTGTGTGTGGGAGAAGGGGAGGTGAACGGCGTACTTGGAGAAAAACGGGGGGTCAGATGGGTGAGATAGAAAGGGAGGGCGAGACAGACTTAACAGGAATGGATCAGGCCATAACTGATTAGATATTCTGTTCACAACAGCAGTAGCAGCAGGAGCAGCAATAGCAGTGGGACATCACGACTCAGCACGCATAGATGCTGATATTACCTTCAGACTGCCTAAACGTCCAGGGCCCCTCAAGCCTCGTACGAAATCACATGCGTAATGTGAGAAAACTAACTCAGTCCTATTTGGAGAGAAATTTGCATGTGGTTTGGTAAGTGGAGGATTTAAAGTGAAAGAATGACGGGTGCCAAAAGGTGAAAGCGAGACGATGTGGCGAGAGGCTATTCCTGAATGCCCTTGTATGTATTTTGGCTCTGATGCTGTTGTGTCATGTCTCCATGCTGATGCAGCGCGTTTAAAGATGGATGTGCGTGTGTTTGTGTGTCTGTGCTGAGGCAGCGTATCCACAGATGGATGTAGAAATGGTGGCCTCTCTGAGGACAGAGAGACATTTAGAGGAGACGTTTCAAGGGAGGACTCGCTCATGAATAGAGCCAGACAAAGTTAATGGCTGCTGGCTGTGTGTTCACTTCTCACTTCATGGCACTACTGTAAAAAAACCTCCTTTCATAATGACCCGTCTTGGCCAAGCTGTTTGAGAAATCAGATATGGTATATCTTATTTAGTTAGGCCCAAAATACATATTCTATAAATGGATCTGCAGAGAGATAGATGATAACAGTTGGAAGGAGTACACCCACTTGCTAACACTAATGGTTTTGAGCATCTCTTACACCAATAACATCACTTTACAAAAACAGCTCAGAGGATACTCATATACACACACAGGCACTTTAAAGGCACAATTCAAAAGAAATAAACGTTTTGCCCAAACATAATGTAGAGTATGTAATTGATATTTGATTTTAATTATTTTTTTCTGCAGTGAAAGTGACCCTCTGCAGTATGTAAGTGTTCTCCAGAGTGCGTAAAATCTAGTGGGCATCAGTGCTAACCTTAGCAAGATGGATAATGAGCTTCCATTTTGCGGATTAACAGTAAGCAACAACAATAAAATCTGATGTTGTTAAAGTTCTGTTTACATCAGTGATGTTTGCAAACACTGAGGTAAACCTTGACCATATTATACAATAGTATATGTTGAGAAACATCCCGATTGTCTTTTTATACCTCAAATGTTTCATATATATATTTGTATATACCATAGACTGTATATAAAGATGGACGATATGACAGCGCCCCAAAAACGAAGCCAAAACATCTTGATTGCCCCCTGGTGGATGGCTGCAGTGTAGGTCATAAATCCCGCCCCCTCCATGTTAGCGGATGGGACATGAACCAAACTAAAAAGTCAAAGTACACGTCACATACATTTTTTAGGTTCTTCTTATCCCGCTGATGTATGTTCAAAGTGTTTATTTTTCTGATAAGTTTGATTTTAATTAGTTATTTAATGCTATAAAAAGGGTGTGAGATGTCATGATTGCCAGCTGTGATTCTCTCTCGTTAACAAGCTGAGGCCATGCTTGGCTCGTGATTGGTTCAGACGGGTGTGTGGGCGGGACCTCGATACCGCAGCTCCACCGCCCGGTAAATACTGTGGCTCCAAATGACGTCAAAATCTCAAGATGGCAGCTCCTGGGATATTTTGGCTTCACTTTTGTAGAGTGGGAGGAAGTGGAGACACGTCGTCCATATTTATATACAGTCTAAGATATATACCTCTAATATATATGGTAAACCTACTGATTGGATCTTCAAGACCATGCACTGATGTTATTAAGTGACATGAACAATCCACCTTAAAACTGTTTCTAAATCAGTGTCATAAAGTTATGTTTTCGCCACAGTTACATTCATATACAGATTTTTTAGATTTGGGGGAAAGAGAGCACTGCTATATGATTGGTAATTGTGGGAGATACCTTAAGTGAATCAATATCAGAGGAGAAAATGTTGGATCTGTTCATTTAAGGTCACATTCTCACTAGGCTGACGTAATCTGAAAACACATGTTTTGTCTCTGTTTGCACCTTCTGTCCACCCTTGGCCAGCATTGTTCACACGCAAAAGCAAACTTTTAGTAAACGGTCCCCGAAGTGGATACATCTGAACACGGTCCCCACATGGATGTCTGGACAGGAAAAACTGAGGTTTTGGAGAACAATGAAGTTACAACTTCTTAGACACAACAACCTAAATCATATGTGTGGAGACACATTGTAATTAAAAAAGATAAAGTATTTTTATATTTGTTCAAAATCCCCCAAAGTGCCTAAATAATTCATGTAAGATTCAACTTTTAGTAAACGGGCCCCAAAGGGGGTAAATTTGAACACTGTCCTCACATGGGTGTCTGGACAGAAAAAAGAGTTTTGGAGAGCAATGAAGTTAAGACCGTTTAGACACAACTACCTAAACCCTAAGTGTGGTCATTTTCACGTTTTCATATCTAGCCATCCCTGTGTAGAAACACAGACGCCCTCAGTGACCCCTGCAGACTAAAGTCTGATGACGCACAGCGAAGACAAGTAAGCAGTGTCCATCGTGGAAGTATGATTCATCTCTTCCTGATGGTTGACCCCAGTAAAAAAAAAAAAGCCAGAGACAAACAAATGTCTCGTCAAAATATGATGGAAAGCGATAAAGAAAAAAAGATAAAAATCACTGTGTGTGAAATGGAAATGAAAGTGTCTGGGATGCCTGGGAGAGAAAAAAAGAAGTGGAGAGAGGAGGGGGAGGTGTAGGACGGGTTGAGTAGAGACAGATTAACAGAGGTAATGAGAGGATAGGATGAGAGCGGAGAGCATGACAGTAGAATACAGATACAGAGCAGATTAACACTGTCGGAGTACGTTTCCCTTTCAAAGAGTTCTTATCCAATATACTGCATCCCTCTGTGCACTGCGCACTCACACACACACACACACACACACACACCCACCCACACACACACACACACACCGCTACCTCTGTTTTCTACTTGGCTCTCATCTTAATACATATTGCCTTACCTGCTCTCCTGTTATCTGTTCTCTTTGCTTTTCTCTCTCTCTCTCTCTCTCTCTCTTGCACTCACCCTCTCCATGTGTTGTGTCTTTTCAAGGACTCGCGCGTTGCTTAGCTCGTGTTTGAGTGGCTATGTCTGTGCAATATGAAAATGTATGTCTGGTTGTGGATGTGTGTATGTGAGTTGTACTGTCTAAAATACAGCCTATATAATTATGGATCACTCCGACAGGAAAAAAAGACTCTACTCATCATAACTCACATACAGTGACAAACATATTTCTGAACATACTGCATTGAGTGAAACGCTGGGGTTTTACGACACATACCATACATTAAAGTACTTAAATGTTATTGCTTCAGAGGGTACATTATGATGTTGACAAAAGCTGCAGGGTTGTTTTTTTTTTCATTTTAATAATTTGAATCTTACATTCATTATTTGGGGGCTTTGGGGGATTTTGAACAAATATAAAAAGACCTTTCCTTTTTTAATTATAATGTGCTTCTCTAATAATGTCCCAAATGGTAGGTATGTCTGAGTCTTGTTTTTAATTTGTGTATGTGTTTGATGAGTCAAGGGACTCAGTGGAGACCAAAGGCACACCCCAGCCACACTGATAACTACCTTTGGAAATGTTGAAACAGGTTTCTATCCTAAGCCTTTTTTTGGCATCTACTTTTGGGAAATTGTGTTTCTCACATATGCAACTTAAAGAAAACATTTCCACTCCGCTTTATAACAACCATAACACCCTCGAACAGGCCGTTTAAAGTGATTACGGGGACGTAATACACTGCAGCTTCACCATAATGACACTAAGGAATGCCCTGTGTTATTGCAATAACAAGTTCACCCATACTCAAGGACATGTGGCATCACCAGCACAATCTTCACCTCCAGGATAATGTCATGCATAATGACACCCAATAGAGTGTTGGTAAGTTTAATATACATACATAGCACCAGGTTTTAATTAGGCTCAGGCAATAACAGCACCTTTATAGGCCTTTCGGTTAAGGATATGGCTGTGAAGTGTCTCACGATGCCCAATAAACTGGAGCTGACCAGCATCTTTGACGTCTCAGTGACTAAGTGTTTTGCTAAACGGCCAAGAAGCCTGAAACAGCTTACGTCTGGTCAACTGTGCACTGTTCAATTCACTGATTCAGTTTTCATTTGACACCTTTAAGCTACTGCAGGTGGACTGGGTGTGAAATGAATCCCCCCGGGGAACCAAATATAAGGCAAGTTTGTCTTCATTTAATAACAGTCAGGCGCCACACTGGCCAGAAAACTTTTGAGAACAACATTTATGTAAAAAAGTGTGTATAAAAGTGTTCCTCTGTCTTTGTTTCTTTGTCCTTGTTGGATGCTTTTGTTCTGACAACACACAACACTTTCTCTGACAATGAGCCAATCAAATTAAATCAAACCAATGGCTCTCTATCAAACACATTCTTTATGGGCTGTTTGTTTCACTGGCGCTATACAAAGAGGTAAAATCTAAACTTTCTGTCTTATTGGGTAGTTAGCATAAATCAACAGTTTATCACCAACAATATGTGTTAAATTAAAAGAAACATAAGGCAATATTTAATTATCGACAGATTGTGAATGTGACATATTGTATTTACCGCAGTTGTTAATGTCTAAACACTGAATGCTACGAGCCAAAATACTTGTATTTCAGTGTAAACCCGTCATCAGTGGTAGACAGATTGCTTTATTGACCCTTATGTGTGTAATTACATTTACTCAACTGTCCTTCAATGATGTGCCACTTTAATAAAAATATACTGAATATCTCAGGCTTCCATTGCACAAGAAAGAGAGACCGAAAAGAATGAGAGGAGTGTGAGATTGGTATGATAAAGCAAATGCTGTTAAAAAGCGTTTCATACCTAAAACTGCTATCTGGTTCACTTCTTCAAATGTTCAATAATTGAGTGAGGGCACACACCTTTCACATTTGTTGATATACAACAGGGAATGCAGAGGTTGCAGATTCAAGACGGTATAGTTCAGCTTCTGTATAGTTCATTCAATGAAATTGAGGCAATTGAATATGCAGTTTCAGCTTTTTATCTCTTCCTCCTTTTTTTTTCAATTCAATAAAATACACGTGTTATTAACATTTTCTGCGATGGTGAATTCCAACTTAAAAGCATTATGGGATTTTGTATTATCATACATCAGATGAGCAGATGGAGTCCAGACTCTAACAAACTCATAAATTCATTGGAACATACACAATACAGTGATGGAGTGAGATTGTGGGAATATTACATTATTCCACTGTGAAAAACACCACAAATTCAATTACAGTATCAAGAACTACAAGATAAATTATTTCAAAGTTCCAGGCAATGATACTAAAAAGAATTAAAGTTAGAGTAAAGCATTGGTAAATAGTAAATTAGAAAATGCACCCCAACCACAATACAATATTGTTTCTACAACACCTTGTAATAATTTTGTGGTAGGAACTTTTTTTAATCACTTTGTATTTGAATTTTAAAACATTTTGGTAATTTAATCTTTTTTTTTTTTGCAAAACATGGTCTTGACGGGCTGGAGGACCCTGAGGTTGAATACTGGTAATTGCCATCCCTATCATTTCTTGTGAAAATCCAAATAGTCAAAACCAAGTCCATGCAACATATATTTTCCTTTGAAACCTTCGAACTTTAACAGACAAAATCAAAATGCATCTACAGTATATATAGCTTTTAATCGTCACTTGTCCCTACAGAACGCAAAGTAATCACTACTAATTTATATCCATGACCACTTTGAAGTTTTTCAAGTAGTGTTGTTTTCTTTGAAGCAAGTAAATAAGTAAATTGGTAATTCCTGAGTGGGCTTGTTAGACTGCATGTTAACACTGAGTAACAATCTTTATTTAGGGCTAAAATATAATCAGCACAAAAAGAGAAATCTTTGTAGATAGGAAAACAGCAATTACAGCAACCACACCCCAAAACTAAAACCATATTATTCCTATGTATTCCTGATATAATGTATTCCCAATAGTAATAATTAAGCTAGTATATGTAAATTTAACAATGTACCATTTTGGTAGCTTAGAGGGGTTCCAGGGATTTTTACCAATAGTCCACCTAATATCTTAGTATTAATGACTGCTATTTGTTCTTGCCATAGAGAACAGCGGCTTCTGACAGTTACAGTACAGCGGATTCTAATAATGGTGATATGATTTTCCAGCAGAGACGAAATATTCAAATGTCAATAGAAATGATGAAAATCTTAATGATAAGAAATTACGTGCAAATTCAACCCACTGAGAGAATTTCAGCATTGGTCATCAGTAGCCAGTCCATCATACTGTATTGGAGCTGCCATGGCTCTTTGGCTCACTCTCACCTGTTTCCCATCACAGCCTAATGGTGAGTTTATTGTATTTCATCAGCTTAAATACCCCCAGATTTGCTTTTTATTCACTTACAATGAAACCAGCTTTGTCTCCAGCTGCTAATAGCAACACACTGCTGAATTTCTGTGGCAGGAGCCAAAAAGACAAGAAAATACCAAGCTTTTTAAATTGTTTCTCTAATCATAGACAGTTGTCTGAAAAGTCCAAAATTGGTCTGTGTCTTCAAAAACTGGCTGGCTGTTCAGTCATAGTGTTTTCTGATCCAGCACCTCTCTGGCTAAGGTTACGCAAATAAAAATCAGTAGTTTTCAGTAAGTCAAATTAGTAAGTTTTGTGTGAGCACACATGTACTGCCAGGAAGACATAAATAGGTAGTATTAAGCATTTGAACAAACAAGCAATGCTGACGTTTTTCTGGTGAGGATAGTTACTCGGCCTGTGCCCAGGTTGATGATTAAAACACAACAAACATTTTTATGCTATAAGACCATAGACTATATGTAAGAAGTGGACGCAGTCACCGTGACATTACCCATTGGTTTGTGGACTACGGTTTTGAAGCCTGAAGTTTGGCATTTTGGCCGTCGCCATATTGGTATTTGGCCATTGCCATGTTGTTTCACGTTGTTCCACAAGATGGTGGAGCTAATCACAACTGTACGCTGAATAAGACATTTTTAGTTGACTAAAAAAGTTATAATTAACTTTCATGAACATAAAACAGACTGTGAAAGGGTTAAAGTTGTAAGATGAAACCACAGACAACTTACTAAATGAACATCATGCAGTATTGAAGAAGACTTGAAACTAGCGATTGAGACCATGAACTCATGTTTACAATGTTTACTGAGGTAATAAATCAAGTGAGAAGTAGGGTCATTATCTCATAGACATCTATACAATCAGACTTCTTTTTGCAACCAGAGGAGTCGCCCCCTGCTGGCTATTAGAAAGAATGAAAGTTTAAGCTACTTCCACATTGGTTTCACTTCTTAGACCCGGAGGAAGCCCACTCTATAAGACCGGTGAAGTAGTTGTTATAATACTGCTGTCCTAATGCAAATTTAACCCATTCATTACATACAACTAAAATAACCCAGATGTTTTACCTATATTACTGCCAATACTACTGTAAAGGAGTAAATATACACTATGTGAAATAATTTAGAAGTTTCCTCACGTCTTTGTCAGGTTACTTTTCTTTGTTACTGTTGGGATTCCAGACTGAGAGGGTCAGTCTCTCTGTAATATCAGCCAATCCCACAGAGTCTCTGCCTCTGACTCATTTCCTGTTCGCCTCTATCACTTCATCCTCTGTTACGCCACCAATCAAATGAAACTTTCCACTACATTCACCACTGACAAACACCTTTTTTTGAGTGACTGAATGAAGTTTATGAAATAAAGACATCAGACCAACTGACAAGCCTTGCAACTGGCAAGAAACAGTGTTTTAAGAATAAAAAAAAGATACAGAACAACGTTCTTAAATCTGAGAAAGTGAGACTATTTGACTACAAAGAGACAGACAAAAAAAGCAAAGCTATCCATATGCCTTTCTATTCCTCCAGCCACAGGCCCTCCCCTTCCTTTGCCGGCCTGAATTTCAACAGGAATGAAGGGCGGGTGGTGTGCCAAATTGTCCAGAAGTGCGAAGCCACGTGTACCATCATCCATCCCCTTTACTCCCTTTTTGCCTCTCCACATCCTCCTGCCTGTCCTTCCCTATCCCCTTGCCCCTCTCTCCATGCCCAGCTATGTATTATAAATTCATCTGCAGATAAAGCAGATCTATCATTCTGTCATGGAGGCAGGGAGGGGAGGTAGACTGTGGAATGCCCTGGCACTGAGAGCAAGGGAAGGGCGCTGAGCATAGTGCTACGCTTCCTCGCACATTGCCTGCTGCGCCTACTCTCACCCTCTCCGGCTCAGTCTGCATGTCTGTTTTCATGATCCATACGATGCCCCTGCAACCCCCTACCCCCCCCTTCTCCATTCCTGTCTTACCTGTACCAACAAAACCCACCCAAGTCATCGGAGGTCCAACCAAGCAGCACAGAACTGCAATAACACAGTGCCTGGCTTAACAAGAAATCCTCCCCTGGTTATAAACCAACGTAAGCTGTGGCCTGGACTGACTTGACTGACTTCCAGCTCTGGTCTCCAGTTGCACTGAATAACACCCTGCTTGCCAATCAGATAGGAGACAAATTACAGGACATGTGCACAACATGGTAGACAGAACTCTAGGATCCTGAATCAGCATGCTCACTTGAGAGCCAAAATACCCAGATTGGCTTATGTGATATCAGTGTATCCAACACATTTCCAACATCTGGAATAATGAGGCAGCAGGCTGAAACGCTGCAGTGTGATTGACAGTCTGTGTGTGTGCATATGCTGTGTTTGTGACACATACACATGTACTTGTCTTCATATATAATATACTATATTACGGAAGGCCAATGCTAATGTTTGGCTCTCGGCCATGACACCTGCTGCCACAGCTGACCCTTTACACACACTCCTACTGTTGTGGTAAATTAAGTGTGACCAGATGTGTATTCACAGTGTATGGGCATCCATATCTGTGAACTGTGTATTGTACATTTATGACTGAAGGGAACATATTGCATTATCTTTTCTTCTTCTGACAGAGTTTTAGTTAGAAGTGAGTTGACACCTGACTTTGTCTCTGAAAAATTGTGTTTATACAATAGCAAACACATTTTGAGAGGAACTATGAGGTTATCAAATGGTTAATACTTAACATGAACATTCACTGGCAACAAATTTGTTTATCGCCAACGGTAATTAAAACATGATTAGTGGCTTTATTGTTATGGGGAAAGGGTATTGGTTACAGTTTACATTGAAAAACTCAATACTGACTTGAAGCATATGTTGTTTAGCCACGCTAGCAGAATGGTTCTAGGGATGGCAATGTTGGTCGATCAATTCACCATTTTGGTCCAGTGAAATATCTTAACCATTGAATGGATTGCCAGCAAACTTTGAGCAGACATTCATTGTCTCCAGAGGATGAATCCTACTGATTTGATGAATCCTTGACCAGGAGGTTGACATTTATGGTTTTGAGTGAAATTGCTCAAAAACTGTTGGATTGACTACCATGAAATTTGGCATATACTTCCAAGCCCCCCTCAGGATGAATTATAACAACTTTGGGGATCCCCTGACTTTCCATTCAGCACCATCCTCAGGTCAAATTTTTACTTTGTCCAATGCTTTGGTTTCTGACCAAATACCTCACCATTCTCATGAGCCTCAGCTGTACTTAGTTTTTACTTTTCAAATGTTTGCATGCTACCGCAAAAACCCAAGATGGTGACAATGGTGAACATTAAACTTGACATCACAAACTGCTAGCATGGCTGTAGAATCTTAGTCGTGTTAAAAATGTAACTAAATTCAACTAAAACTACAATCCTCCCTAACTTAGTGATCTTGTTGCTTAAAATTAACCACCCATCAAATTCCTGCCATAGTCCGTTTGGCTAGTCCGAATCAGAGTGGAATTGATACTTTTGGTTCTTTTTCTATTTAGTCTAGTTCGGTTTCACAGTGCACAAATTACAGCAGACTTAATAAAAAAAAACATATTTGGGGCGTGTACGACGGAGCGAATTCATCTTTTTCGTCTCAAAAGCTGCCACTTCATTGCAGGGAACCGTGAACTTTAAAATATTGCTGTTTAAGTGTTTTCACTTTGGCCTGTCACTCATCTACCGTGCGTACAAAACCCTTCTCCTTTATTTGGCATATTCTGTATGTTCTCTTCAGCAGATGTCAAGCACATCAGACTTCTGCAGAAGTCCAGGTCAGTCCTCTCCAACTCATGTTAACCAGTTATTTACCTGTGTCCATCTCAACAAATGCAAAGACCACCTCTTGCCAGCAATCTTGGTGCACTTTTTGGTCCGCACCAGAGTTTGATTACTGCATTCACAACTGCCCAAACGATTCACACCAGAGTTTGATTAAAACGGAAAAAAATGTTGGTTTGTGAAAATGTCCTTAGGCGTTCATCATCTTCTTCTTCATCATCGTTTGCTCAATGCATTTTGAAGGAAACATTACTGCCAAAATTATGATCACTGGCAATGTTGTGTCCAGTCCAGAAAGTGCCTACATTCTTGTACAGTTGCTCATAAACTGAATTTGTAAGAGACAGGGTTGGTTGACACATCCTGTGATAACAGATGCCAAAAAAATCCAACTCACTCATTATTGCAGTTTTTACCTAAACTAAACTCAAGCCCTTTCATTGCGGTCTGTTGACACTAAAGACATTCTAATCAGCTGTGCTTTTGAGCATCAGGGAAACATTTCTCGCCAGAGTGAATACGCAGCGTTCTGTAATGAATCCCTCAATATACTGTATATATTTGTCTTTTCTTTCACAACTTATCGACCCGGTCAATTCTATTTTCCTCCCTCTTTCCATCTTCTCCCCTGTTTGATTTTTCTTCCCACCCCCCCACCTGTCTCTCTGAGAGAGAGAGAGAGAGAGAGAGAGAGAGAGAGAGAGAGAGAAAGAGAGAGAGAGGAGAGCTGCATAGTGGGAGTGTGTTGTCCCAGTGCCAGGGCAAAAATAGACAGTAAATTACAGAGCCTTCTGAGAACACCCCACTGTGCTGCATGACCTCAAAATAACACACACAGACATATACTCACAGACTCACATGCAAACATGAAATACACAGTATGCTGCCCTACTTCTATATTTCCCATTCAGCCTGTTGATGTGACGATCACACAGAAACTTTTGCAATGTGGCAACCGGCAGTCCTGCGCTAAAGTTATGTGCCAGTGAAGGAAACTCTGAGTCTGATTCACAGATGTTAATGCGATTACGGCCTCATCTCAGCTTACCAAGACACACACGCACACTCTTAAAAAAGTATTAATACACGTATGTATTTACCCTCTTGCCATGGCTTAACCTTGTGGCTAAAGAAACAATATCCTTACAGCCCACTACAGCCTGTTCTCCCCTGCATCAAGCCCTAAATCACCACCTTCTCTTTAGGTCTGAACAAGTTCTGGCATCCCCAAAAACCCAGACGTAGAACTTAAAGCTTCCTGAAGACAATGCTCGTTATCGCTGCACGCTAGGAAAGAGAGAAGACAGGGCAGTGATGAATGAATATTGCAGGCGTTTGTCATACTCACCTTGAGTGAGTCAAAACAAGCAATGACTCTGCCGTTTTCCACTTGACAGCTCTTGGCAGGGTGGGCGAACTTGCACTCGCTGTCCGGCCGCGAACACGTTCCTCTCTGGAACTCCCGACAAACCTCCAATGTCAGCCACTTTGTGTCCCGGATCTGTGACATATTCACCGCCATTTGGAACCAGGCAGGAGGGGTCGAATAAAAGGAATTGGTATCCAGCGAATGCAGTTATATATGCGTCTTTGTGTTTCTAATGACACTGGGGCAAATAATGAGAAAGAATAGGTAAAGGACATGGGAAAAAGAGTAGTTTTAAGAGGTTTTGTCCCCAGGGTTTTGGTTCTGAGGTGAAGCCTGTGAGGCCTGGGACTCGCCTACCACCTGCGGCCCATCCTAAGAGTCTGTTTGTGGCTGTTATAGGAATCCTTCACCACCTGTCACCCAGGGCCTGGGCTGGTGACGGCCACAGGGGTTTGCTTTGTAATCTCTCTCTCTCTCTCGTTCTCTCTCTCTCTCTCAAACACACACACCAGTTCTGGCTATCGCCTCGCTCCTCGGCTGAACTGTCAGATGAGATGAATGGCAAAACACATTATCGATCGAGCTGGCCCATGATGAAAAGATGCAGGGCTGGAGGAGAGGATGAAGGAGGAGAAGGAGGAGCAGGAGGAGGAGAAGGCTGTAGTGGACAGGACGGCCAAGAGACAATCTCCTTCCGCTCACAGGAGAACGATAAAAGCTGTCTGTCTTCAGTATCTGGCTCTGTCTGCAGAGGAGGGGGGTGACTTCCACAGAGGAGGACTGAGTGGCATGGATGGATGGATGGATGGATGGATGGAGCGAGGTCTGGCTGGCAGACAGAGCAGGTGATGGAGGGAAGGAGGGAGGTGTCAGTGGCGTGGAGAGAGGCTCAGCGGACGGTGTTGGCAGTCCTGGCAGTCCTGGGGCTCCTGGTGTGGCTGGCAACTCCGGCACACATGGACAGGCACAGAGGCAGAGGCGGCTTCAGTGGAGCCAAACAGCCACAGGGGTCACCGAAAGAAGGCACTTCTCTCTGTGGAGGAGGAGGGAAGAGTGTCAGTGGAGCACGGCTTAACGCACTCGTACACACGCACACACCGACGCACACGGCGAGGTTAATACACTCAGCCACACATTTGGATTCATGCACACAGCTTCATTCGAACACGTTTCCAAGTCATTCTTTTGCATATCCTCTCTCACTGTAGCCCCTCGCAGACAGAGACTGCCAGGCTCTCGGCTGGAAAATCAAATCAAACACCATATCGCTAACAGTAAAGCTCACACATTCAGGCGCAGACAATTTATTTCAAAGGACGACAGCGAAGAAGAGAGAGATCAAGAGACAGAGAAGAAAGAAAGTGAGAAGAATTCTGTGTTTTGTGTCCAAAAACATGACCCATAGAGATGGATGATACTAGATACCACGCAGTATTTTATGAAACAGTATTGATAATAAATGCTCATTCTGACTGTAGTTTATGAGAATCAGATTTTTTTTTAAGTATAAATACTTTTGTAATTACGTTTAAATGATTATTGTAATTTGCATAGATGATCCTTTAAAAACACTAGTGCAGTGCCCATTCGGAGCGCGTGCCCATTCGGAGCGCGTGCCCATCCGGAACGGACCAATTGCTTGGTCCCCAGAAGTTCCTCTTGCAGCTTTGAAAACCGCGATATGGCGGCTCGCACCCGCCGAGTGTGAAGTTGATTGGATGAATGGTTCTCGAGATATGCGAAGTGCAGTCCTACATGCATACACAGACAGACAGACGGAGATTCCTTCCTTAATAGTTAGATGATGCTGCTACAGCACCATCGATCGGCCAAATAGCACTAAATTTGCCATAGTGATTCAGACATCATATCGCCACATGTTCACCAAATGTGGTCCCAATAGCACAAAGCGTTCACGAGATATGACATTTTTGGTAATATAAGCCCTACCCACAGCATTTGAGCTAATTTTGATGGCCAGCTATCGCAAACTGTATGTAACAGCAACAATCCAAAAGATTAACTGTTTCCAGCTTGATCCAGAGATGTTCTCTACCAAATTTGGTGATGATTGCTCAAAATTTGTGGAAGGAGCAGCAGAAAATGCAAATTTTGAATTTTGTTTCTGAGACCTTTCAAAGGTTACACGCCAAAACGTATAGTTCATTGTTATAGCGCCACCATCTGGTGAAATTGCACCAGATCCAACACTGCACTCCCTTGAATCCGGAATAACGCACCCACCAAATGTGAAGTATCGAATGAGTGATTCTTGAGATATATGAATAACACACAGAAGGACAGATAGAGATTATTTGCTTTATGGTTCGATTATACAAACAAATGAAAATAAAACTATTTCAGTCTTTTACACTTTCATGGGAAATTCCTAATACATGTTTAAAATGAGACATATTTTCACAGAGCAACTGAAACTGATCCTTTCCTAAAAAAAACAAAACAAGAGAGCCTGTGCTGTTGTGTAAGAAAACAATGTACCTTTTTTTTATAGGCATCAATAACAAATGAGCAAGCGTTTGAGTATAAAAGTATTGATTTGTGAGTTATCAATCTGCCCATCCCTGGTGAGATTGGAAACGGCCAATCAGCTGGCTGTGTGGTTCCTGCATCACTGTTGGCAGGTGGCCAGGTGAGACAAGAGAGATAAGCACTAATTGAGGTCATTATGAGAGAGAGAAACGAAAGAAAAAATGTGACACATTTCTGCTTTTTTTTTTGCCACACACATTCCTGCATGCTCCTTAAATTGACTCATCCAAACACTCGCTTAACTCTGCTCACATCCGGATGTAGAAAGAACAGACTGCCCCCCAAAACTCCTACAGCTGCTACGCTGCAGTAAGAGCCCTTAACCCTACATCCCACATGTGGTTACATCACTTCGAAGTGCCCCACACTCAGGTGTAATGCTTTTATGCTGATGTGCACTGCACTGATATGACTTCTGTATAAAGCAACCATCCAGACAGACGTTTTTTGTGGGCATGATGTAAATAAAAATACTTTATTTAGAGTAACCCCTCTGTTATTCAAGTATCCCTGTTATTCATACAGTAGCCCTGTCCCTAAATATGCTTTGATATGGTTTGAGTCAACAACAGAACACCCTGCTCTGTCTGCTGGGCTGACGCGGCCTGTTGAGTTTTTTCTGTGTTCATGTGCTGATGGGGAAACACCAAGAAGAAACAATAAGAAAGACACGCACATCCAGTGTCCGATGGATGCTGGATCAAAGAAATATCTAGCAGAATCAAAACAGATAGATCCGCTCACCAAACAGCTCCCTTAAGACTCTACAGTCAGCTGTCAAACACTTTTACAAGCTATGTTTGTTGGAAAATTAAACCACAAAGACAAACCGCAACAAAGATGAATGGTGTGAAAAAACTGTAGCTTGCACTTTGTGGTTGCATTGGATGACAGAGTTTCCCAAAACGACACTTACAAAAAAAAAATGAATGTATCATTTGGTCAAAAACATCCAGCATGCATGTTTGCTACCCACGTGATGAAACAAATTCAGGCATTTTACTGCCAGAACTGTCACAAGGCATTCTGGGAACTGAAATAAATGATAAACTAAAACACAAAAGTGATTTACAGCTATTTATCTGAAAATAATACTAAACACAGATTGATGTCAAATGATTCATTGAATTTTTTTATATATCTCAAATCACTAATACTGCCAAAAAAAGTGGTGGTTTTGAAGAAAAATGAGCACAAAAAAAGATGAAAGCGAGAGACGAAGGAAGGAAAAGAATATAGTCAAAATACTCCCTCGGTCAAACATTGATTGCTTATGTGTCATGCTCTCTCTCTTTTCCTATTTGATCCAGTCACATCTGTGGTGAACTACTTTTTCAGCTCAAAGCTGATATTTTGGGCAGTGTGTGTGTGTGTGTGTGTGTGTGTGGACAAGGAAAGAGGCCAGGGCAGCCCACTGTATCTGGCAGGAAGACTGTGGTAAGGAGAGAGAATACAGAGAGGGCTACTATTACCAGTGGCAAAATGTGTCTTCTGCATCGCCTATTCTTACTCACTTCCTGACCTCTCCTATAACTCTCTGTATGGCACTGCTACATCCCAGATGTTAGGATTGTAGGTGACTTTTTTAGTGCAAATAAAAGCAGGAAGACCTACATATAAAATGCAAATGACCTCAAGAATGTTTATTTATTTAAAGGGAAATCTTATTTTCATGTTTGTGGCCATTCTGATTTTGGGTCATACTAAAGGCTTGTCACTATACACAGGACGAGTTTCTGCCGCGTTGTTTCAGTCATCCGTCTCATTTGAGTTTGACAGAACAGATATGCTTCTATTCTAATTAGAGATCTACCAATCAAATGTGCCAGATCAGTATCGGGGCCAACAGTGACGTTATTAAACCAAATCTGACCTATCCACAATTAAATACAGTTTCTTTGTCATAGTCATTATAAAATCCACTATTTCTGCTATCAGGGACATTCATTAAGTCACAGCAGGCTGCAGACACACTGCTCTGCTAACATGCTGCTTTCACCGTGTAACTTTCACTACAGTGACACTTTGCTCTCGCCATCTCTGTTGTATATTCGGGAAGCACAACTCTGGCGAAACAACCATTGGGACACCTCCGGGTCTGAAAAATGAAGCCAATGCACAAACCTTTTAAACTAGCATTATTTCTAATAGCCAGCAGGGGGCGACTCCTCTGGTTGCAAAAAGAAGTCTGATTGTATAGAAGTCTATGAGAAAATGAGCCTACTTCTCACTTGATTTATTCCCTCAGTAAACATTGTAAACATGAGTTTATGTTCTCAATCGCTAGTTTGAAGTCTTCTTCAATACAGCATGAAGTTCATTTAGTAAATTATGGTCCCATTTAGAGTCAAATAGACCATAAAATAGGGTATACGTTAGGGCATGGCTACCTTTTGATTGACAGGTCCGCTCTGGGTGTTGTCCGTGTTTTCGTCATACAACTTTAACCCTTTCTCAGTGTGTTTTCAGTTCATGAAAGTTAGTTGTGATATTTTGGTCAGCTAAAAATGTCTTATTCAGCGTTCGGTTGTACTTGTAGCTCCACCCTCTTGTGTCACTTTTGGTTGCAAAAAACAATATGGCGACGGCCAAAATGCCAAACTCGAGACTTCAAAAAGACATTCTACAAACCAATGGGTGAAGAAACGGTGACTACATCTACTTCTTATATACAGTCTATGGAAACAACGTATTTTGGGGATGCAGCGTGAGCCTCCTAAAGGTTCCCACATAAACCTTGAAATTATAAAAATAAAAATAATTTGAATTAAACACTGATATTAGATTCTGTAGCTAACTGCACGAGGAACTACTTTTGGTGAAACGGTATTCGTGTACTGTATCTATATATTTCTAACGCCAACAGATCATGAATGCATTTGAGAAATGGGATCGACTCTACCTTACTGTATGCTACATATATTAAGTCAACTCAACACATAACCCACCACTAAACAGCATAATAGGGCCTGTATTTTCAATGTGTGTGTATTTGAGGTAGAGGGAGATGGAAAGTTTTACAACTGATTCTCAATAAGAAAAAAAACAACATACAATTGCAAACCTAAATTACCATTTTGGGCCAGAAACATGGCTCACCACAGTCCTGTCATTGTTATTTCAGAGAGGCTACTGGTCTAAGCAGAGCGGAAACCCACTAAAAATCCAGTAGCATTGAACTCTAGCATCCACCGACATAAAAGACAATATGCCCCATTTGCAATGGCTGCATGAATGAAAAAGAAGCAAATAGCTGGAGAATGTAAACAAATTAGATTAGACAAACTTTCCCTAGAGTCCTGAGGCAATGTCATGCCAGTTTTCTCAAAGGAGTTATGTTTTGTGTGGATTTTCACACAGCACTTGTGTGAGATACCCCGGTGGAAACAGCTATGACAAAATGAGCAGCCGTGAGCTTTGACATCGAATGAAGTCGATTTAATAAATGGGGCTCCACCTAACGTGTATTATTAGCCCACAGTTCCACACGGATGTATCCCGTGCCAAAAAGCTTGAACTAAATTCCCATCAAACAACCCATTTGAAAACCCGAAAGTGAGTGAAGCTCATTAGACGAGGCTCACGTCAAAACAGAGGATTAAAAGTAAAAAAAAAAAATGTGAGAAATTACTCTGGCGTTGAGGGAATATATAAATAAAGGAGTCATCAATAAGCATCTTAGCATGTGTGAATAATGCATGTGGCCATTTCCCGTAGCCAGAGGCAGGAGATATTATTACACCATCAGATCAACTAGCCAAGGTAATAAGTTGGAGACGAGAGGGAGGTAGAGGAGGCTGGGGATATTACAGTACGCAACCCCCAACCTCCTAACGCCCCGACTCACACTAAAGACACACACTTCATTAAAAGTTTAGAGAGAAAAATCTTAGCTATACATTTTTGTCTCACAGCTAAACTTCAGCTGTTGACACGCGGTCTGGACAAAGCAGAGTGTAATGCCGAGAGTGTCACCGGGGTTCATGTCTCCATCTCCTCGTCTAAAGGGAGCCCTGATCCTGTGCTAATCCGTCTGCTAAAATGGTGCCACTCGTTTGGCCGAACTCCGGATTATTTCATGGCTGTGACAACTGTCCAGGAAAAACACACAGTTTTAGCCCCCAGTGACCCCGCTGCTGCTGAATAACTGACTGTTAAGACCCAATTACATACACAGTTAATGTGTTTTAATAGGCTACATGTATGGGAATATTAACAAATGGTGGTGTTCACAGCAAAAACTGGATTCTGTTTATTAGTCCCTACATACTTTTGGCTTCATCTACCTGAGCCAGTCTTATTTTCGTTGGAAACGTAAATCTTTTTCATTACTGCTGTTGAAATTAACACCGAGCTGTAGAACTGCAACAATTAATCAATTAATCGATTAGTTGTCAACTATCAAGTTAATTGCCAACTGTTTTGATAATAGATGAATCGGTTTGAGTGATTGAGTGAGTGTGAATTCTCCGATTCCAGCTTCTTGAATGTGAATATTTTCTGGTTTCTAGGGTGAAGAAAACATAAGGAATCCATTGGCATCAACCATGTCATACCAGCTTGTCATGAAAGAGGCTCCAAACTTGCGCTAAATTTTGCAGAGGAAAAAACTGTCATGGCCATTTTCAAAGGGGTCCGTTGACCTCTGACATCAGGATATGTGAATGAAAATGGGTTCTATGAGTACCCACGAGTCTCCCTTTTACAGACACTTTATGATAATCACATGCAGTTTGGGGCAAGTCATAGTCAAGTCAGCACACTGACACACTGACAGCTGTTGTTGCCTGTTGGGCTGCAGTTTGCCATGTTATGATTTGAGCATATTTTTATGCTAAATGCAGTAGCTGTGAGGGTTTCTGGATAATATTTGTCATTGTTTTGTGTTGTTAATGTATTTACAATAATAGATATATACATACATTTGCATAAAGCAAGCATATTTGCCCACTCCCATGTTGATAAGAGTATTAAATACTTGACAAATCTCCTTTAAAGGTACATTTTGAACAGATAAAAAATTTGATTAATTTGCAATTAATCGCAATTAATCATGTGCTATCGTGATTCATTTTGATTAAATATTTTAATCGATTGACAGCCCTACAATTAACCAATCGATTAATCGAGAAAATAATCAAAGGATTAATCAACAATGAAAATTATTGTTAGCCGCAGCCCTATCTGAGCTGCACATCTTGATATATTAATGTTTCGTGCTTGGTGCAAGCCACATGGAATTGCACTTTCTTTTTATGGCAGGGCCTCTCGCACTGTTAACACAAGCCACATTCGGCCCTGCATCTGAGAGCAATACAGAGGGAGAGAGAGAGAGAGAGAAATGGAGTGAACAGGGGCCAGAGACGGGAGCCATTTATTCACCTTGAATGACTTCCAGAAAAGAAAAAAAGTGAGGGAAGATGAAGAAAAGAAAGCAGGAGAGCATTGAGCATGATTTCCTATGTCTGACCTTTTAAACACAACAGAGGGAGACACAAAAAGTGCAGTGGTCAAAACTTGAACTATAAAGTAAGAGGAAAACAATTTCAAAACAAACTCCCCAAGAGAGTCGCAGTGTAAACTCTGATCTGTAAAAGGGCCCTTGGACTTGTTGTCTAGCAACCAAAAGGTCTTGTTTGTTTAGGCGGCTAGATGACGGTTCAGACATTCCTTAAGTGTTACAGGCTCAGAATCAGATTTTCGTGCTCTTTCTCATAGGATGCTGGGAAATATGGCTGATTAGTGGTTTGCACCTTCTGGAAAGCAAAAGAGAGAAAAGGAAGGAGGGAGGGAGGGAGGGGGAATTCAGTAATGCGAGAGGTTAAAGGGCGCTGACTGCAGCAGCAAAAAGCAGATGCTGGACGTTTCGTATTACACCGCATCGCCGGCTGACCAGGATATCATCTATATACGACCTGAGCTGCCCTTTATTCTGATAGGGGCGCTGGGAAGGAGAGAGGCCGTGGGAGAGGCTGTGCGAGACAAACAGAGTAAAGGAGACCAGAGGTGGTGACAGGGGAAGGATGGAGGCTAGAGGGAGAGTGATGGGAGGCAAACAGCAGCAATTAGTACAAGTTGGTGAGAGACAGAGGTTGGTGTCTGGTAGTGAGAGGACAAAAAACAAGGGGAGTACTTGGCAGGTATAAAAGAGGATGAATCAGAGGGAGGGGAAAAAGCAGAGTTTTGTTCCATTTCAAAGCCCTGCTGGCGCTCTGCTGCGATACCATCTTGACATTTCTCATCTCTCTTCATTTATCTTTCTCTGATCCCCACCTGTTCTCCTTTTTCTATTTCTCTTCACGCGTACGCTCCAGTGTTTTTTCCACTTTTTTTTCTCTCCCCAAATCTTTTTCTCCTTCTTAGAAATCTGCTCGCCTTCTGCTAAACTTGCACCATCATGTGACATAAACAATGAAAGCGGCTCGTCTTTTAATAGTAGCCGACCGTCCTCGTTTTTATTTCGCCCACCGTCTCGCCCCCCCCCCGTGTCTCTCCCTTTCGTTTCCTTGTTCACACAACACCTTATGCTGCAGTGCCACGGTAATGTGCTGCAAGGTCATCATCGCCACGGCAACTAGGGAAACCATGTTTAAAAGCAAGGACAAAGTGGTTAATGGTGTCAGGTCTGGCTTGATATCACAGCAGTGTGGTGGAAATCATATGAAAGACAGGAACTTTTCAGATGAGCTCTGTGACATCTGAACAGTATCGCCCACCAGACGCCCACGCTGTCCATAATTTGAGCTAATGGTCACGCTTCTTGGAAGGAAAAAAAGTCACAGATTTATGGACTAAATTAATTTGCAATCCCACTGAACCAGACAGCAAAAAAAAAAAAGCTGAGACAAACCACAAAAACACTCCATGCTGACAATTATAAAAAAGTTACTTATAATGAAACATTACGAAGGGCTGTATATGTGACTGTAACGTTAACACTGCTTTATTGTCGTGTTCAAAGGAATGAGTGCAGGACTGATATAGAGACGACCAAAATAAAATGAAAATACCAAAGTCATGCACACAACTGTCACAGTAGAAGAGAAAATGTCTGGTAGAAATCACGACTCTCAGTTTACCACAGCTTGATCCGACCCTGAAGCCTCAAGACAGATAAAGTCCCACGGTATTTCTTTCTCTTTCTTAAAATTACATGGTGCTGAAATATTTCCATCCGGACTATATATTTCCCCATTTGCTGTAGCTTAGAATATGGACAGACACTGTATGAAGAAGCTACTGTAGAAGAATAGTGGCTACTGTAGCTAGCAGAGATTTCATTCCCTAGAAAAACACAGCAAATGACAGTATTTGCTGCTTATATGAAAACACAGAACTGTGTATTTGATGGCTTTATTGGACTGTTTTTCACAGTTTATTTATGAGCCGGCGTTACAGAAAAGGAAACTGCTGACCATCAGCTGCCTGATCACTTGATATAGGCCAGGAGGTGAGCTGGAGCCTCAGGCATTGCCAGTTTAGGATTTCAAACTTTTGTGAACCCTGATGACACAATTTACCAACAGGAATACAAAGCAGCTGACTATTGGTCACAACACTGGACTTGGTCATGACTAACAATTTAGTACTATACTACTTTCTGTGTTGTTTTATCTAATTAACAGCAGCTATTTAGCCAAGCTACTATGATGTTCATTGACGGACCGCTTCAAGGGTTCTTTAAGGGATGTCAACGGTTAACCACCGAGAATATTTTTGACCGGTTACGCATGTCCATCTTTCGGTTAATTTACGGTCTATACAGTCTATTAATTTGCTGGGCGCCCCAGACAGGACGCTCCACGGCACTGGAGCCCAGTGTGTGCAAAACAGCTGTAAACACACATCTGTGTCGCTCTGAGAACGGATTACAGAGCAGGTGAGAAAGCAGGCAAATGAGTAACAGTATCATCATCGATCGATGCATCATCTGATTGGCTCTTCTGATCGGCCTTTATAGAGCCCACCTATCAAACTATTTCAAACAAGTATGAGCTGATCGGAGGCCGATTCATTGGAACACCCTTAAATGCAGCAATGAACTTAAGCAAAGCCAACAAAAAATACAATAAAAGGCAAGACATTTACAAAACGAATGTCCAATGTCAACACCTCTAAATGGATACAACATTTCGAAATGCAGCGCCAAAGCTCATTGCGTAAATGGAGTGCCAGAGTAAAAGGAAAGTACCGTTTGTATTCCAGCCCTGTTTCCTTAAAAAATACTTTCCCATACAACTAAACTGCATTCTCAATTACGTTTTGGAAGGAAAAGCATTTTGTCGTGGATTACGTTTGTCTTTGATCAATCACAAATCCTGGGAACGTAATTTTGTGGGAGACAGGGTTGTGTATTTCACATAATTTTGCATTTTTTCCTAAAAAATTAACCAGTTAGTTACTGGTAAATGGATGTCGGGCTATCAAATGCAAAATTGACAGAAACGGACACCCCTAGTTGGAATGTATTGTAGCTGAACATCCAATATTACGTTTATTCATTTTACACAAACAGAAGTACGGACACAACTCCAACACTAGAAAAGTGCACTCAGTAGAGTGCAGATCTCCACCAGGTGTGCATCTCCTTCTCATCTCCCAAACAAAGAAGAGTCGAATCTCACTCAATTGTCCTTCCCGGTTCCATTACAGTCAAGGTGGCGGCAAAGATAACAAAAAAAGGTATTTATTCATCTCATATTGAGCCTAACTTTAGTGGATCATAACATATCGGGTATAAAATTAATCTGCAGATCCTCCGGTTCAAAGTGAGACCAAACTTTTCTATGGATGTCAGTTGTTGAGCTATGACAAAGGCCAAAATGTGGCCTGCAATAGACTAGGTTAAGCTTGTTTTTAGCCTAACCGATTGCCGGAAATGCCTTTTGCTACTGAAGCAGTTGTTGATCACTTGTGGTTAAGAGGAGTGAGGAGTCAGCAGTCAATGACGGTATAAAACAGTCAATAAAGTAGGTTTCTCAAACATTCTGAATCATCGCAACCACAAGAGGTCCTTCAGCATATACAGTCAAGAATGAGCACAAAAAACAGTAGGCAGATGGGTCCAGTAGTTTGCAAGATCAGCCGCGGACAGACAGACAGATGCACACACACACATGACCGAACGCATGAAATAAATGTTGAGTTAACGCATCAAAGTAAAAAAGTAAAAGTAATATTCAAGATTTACATAATATCCTTATTAATGATGGAGACATGGCTCATTAAGAAAACAAATGACAGACATGACAGTTAATATTGGATGCTGGATACATTTCCACTTTTACTTTTGCCAAAGATATTGCGCTTGATCCCCATAAATATTCTGTACATCTCAGTCACAATAAAAACCTTTCTTTTCTCTTTTTTTTTAAAACTGCCTGAGGAACACTCGAGCGATGGACATCTCGGTGACATTAGTGAGCAGAAATACCTTGCCGAGGGGACAAGCGTATTAGTAATGCTCACACGTGAACCCTGTCCGACAAACGCTCGGTCCCACCCCGTGCGAGCTTGAGATCTGATCCGACAGTCTTTCGGTTCTGAGTGCTGGTCATTCTGAAACGATACTCCATTACGATGATGTTTCCACAGATTGTACCATCAGGGTAATCTTAGACTTCATTCCATTTCTAGCTTTTGACACACACACACACATTAGTATTGACCACAAACCATGAGACAGCAGATCTGCATCATCTTACGGAGGATACGCAACTACAGAGATGGATGGAAGGTCAGTCGGTGCATTGATATTCAGCACACAGCTATATGAGTAATATGTATGCATATGCACAACATCAACTATCTCCCTTGGTGCGCGCTCTCTATCTCGCACACACACACACACACACATTAACACACGATCTATGACTCCCTCCTTCAGCTGTAAGACAAACAGAGGGGAGGGGAGACGACGAGGGCAGTCAAGTGGCACGTGTGCAAGCTGTCGTCTGCACTGTGATATCAGCGCAAGTGTTTAAACAGCCTGACGTGCACATAGAGACACGGGGGTAAGGCAGTTTGAGCACACATGAATAGGGATGTGGGATAATATAGTATACATGGTTACCTATTCGTTTGTGTGTGTGTCAGGGAGGGGACAGTTACATGGATTGTGCATGTTCATCCATACAACTTTTTATTTCCCCTGCAGTGTGGCTACCTGGTGCCAGTGTGGTGTAATGCAGCGGCAGGGTGTCATCGAGTTCACAAACATAAACCACCCCACTGCCAGACCAGTGTACTCCTCTCAGGAATAGCAATGGAGGAGGTGTGTGTGTGTGTGTGGGTGGGAGGGTAGATTGGAAAACGGCAAGAATGAGAGGAAGACAGACAGACGAGGTAAGGGACAGACAGTGAGTGATAGAATGGAGACTTCCAGGGGATATAGATGTAATAGGTGGAAGGGAGGCAGTGAAATAGTAGTCTGCCAACTTTGGTAAAAAAGCTCCCTTGTGTAAATTTACCACCTCAGCATGTGGCGTTTCAAGCACGGGGGCCTTTATCAGACATAAAAGAAAAGGCAAACACACACAGTCTCTCCTTTTTTTTACTTTCACTGTGTCTCTTGCTCTCAGACACATGCCAGACTAGACAGACACTGAGACATGTAAGTAAGAGAATGATAAAAATGAACAAAACACAGACAGACAAGTAGACAGAGGGGAGGAACAGGTGACATAGACATGGGTGGATATTCAGTAGGGGTGGGAAAATAAATTGATTCACCTATGTATCGCAATTTTTTTTTTTACGATTTTGAAATTGATTTTTTAATGCCAAAATCGGTATATTTGCTTCATTTGAGTCTATGCAGAGGAAGAAGGAAGTTACCGCTTTTATTGTTGTAGTCTGAGTAACGTGACGTTGTGGCAGCTGCCAATTCTCTGGTGTTTGCTGTTGTTTCCCTTTTCCCTGGTGTTTTTTTTGGTTGAGTTTCTGAGTGATTAGAGGGTTATTCAGTTCACCTGTTGCGCAGGGTGTGGGGACTGGCTCTTAAATGATAGTTGAGAGCAGCTTGGTGCATTCCCCTCTTGGCCAATCAGGGTGTAACGACGCCCTTTCTGTAGGGCTTAAAAGAGGAGGGAAACTGCACACCCAGTGTCATTCTGATCTCTCCTTCACTCAATGCAACATGTGTTATCAGCTTTACCAGAAACTCTGGTCTGTTTTGGGCCCTTTTGGGATTCTGTGATCTTTGTGTTTTGTTTGTTGAGAGTGTTGACTCTCCTAGTTGGGGAAACAAGTTAAGTGCCAACCAATTGGGTTACCTGCACTGGGACGTTTAGGTACTATTTGTGCAACGATCTGGCTTGCCTTACAATAGCCTAATGCCTGCAGGCTGTATTTTTGTATTCTATTCATTTGTTGATTTTCAATGAAACCCTTTATACCCATTTCTTTTAGTGTATTTTATTTGGGAAAACTTTAAAGGAGGGTAAAAGGAAAAGCAAAACCAATATTTCAGTTTCCTTAATTGTTTGTTATTATAGAGGCATTTGTTCATTATTGAAGAGGCATTTGTTCATTATTATTATTAAGAAGGCATTTTATTTTATATTATTATGTGGATGGGAACTGTTTTTCAGTCTTAAAGTCTGGGGAACTCAGTACCGCCACAACGTCATATCCGTTCCGTGTCCGTCAACCAAAACACACCACGGTCGGCTGCAGTGAACCGAAGCGAGAATGCAAACGGCTGAGGGTCTGCATGGATACGACCTGCAACCTCACATATTAAATCCAAAGTGGTAAACACAACGCATACAGTAAAGTATGGAAACACTTTGGGTTTCACATATTGCAGGAAAAGCAGAGCTAGACATCATGGCTAAAGCTGCATGCTAACTCTGTCATGGACAGGAAACGTTGTCGTATTGTAACATGCAGTCAAGTCAGCTGTCGCTCGCATCTCTGTGGTCAAATTGATCGACGCTATAACTGTAAAGCATGGATGTACCATGGATGTATAAAGAGAACGGAGCTGACGGGAGAGAACGGAGCTGACGGGAGAGCTCGCGATGGAGCTCGCGATGGACTTGGCGAAGTTAGCGGAAGTATACAGTTGTGATTACATCCGTTTTTCAAAATAAGGTGTTAACAAACTGTATATGCAAAATACATATATGGAAATAAGAAGTATAAAACACTACATGTCCCTTTTAAATCAAAAAGAAAAAAAAGTACTTTGTGGGGGAAATGTCTATATTCTTTGATTTTTGGGTTGCTGGAAAAAATGTAACAAATAATTCCTGACTGATATATTTGACTTCAGGACATTTTTGACTACATGCATGCAGAAAATCAAACATTTTTACTGTATTGATTTAGATTTTTCAATAGTTTTTCAAAACTTTGAAAAGAAATTCCAAAGTGTATGATTCAACTTTTTCCCATGGTCTAGTGTTAAAACAGTTAACAAAAATCGTAATAAATCATAATATCAAATCACAATACTTGTAGAATCACAATACATATTGAACCAGCACACAAGTATCGTGATAGTATTGAATCGGGAGAAAGGTGTATCGTCCCAGCCCTTGTATTCACAGCATGTAATGAGATGGGAGCAGAGTGAGAGACAGAGAGGATTCAGACACAGACAGATACAATAAGTACAGCAAGATAAGAATAATTTATGATGGTGGAAAATCCTTGACAGGAGACGGTTCAGTAACTGATTAGAGGCTGAATGGCTGCAAAGCTTAATAGCGGAATTGTTGTAAAGATTACAGAGCTCAATTGATGGAGATGATTAACGCTGATGATTTGGCCTTCTGTGAATCTTTCACATTCTGTGATCAAATCAGGAAATACCAAAGGAGTGGATGCTCCCCCAGAAAAAAAATCAGTTTTTCCTAATCGCAGCCACACACACACACACACACACACACACACACTCACACACACACAAAGTGCAGACTTGTCATCAGAGTAGCATTTGGCCAAACGGGGGATAATCTGTACTCTTCAGCTGTCTATGACCAGTGATTCAGTTTGACACCTTAATCTGTGGAAATCACAGAGGGCTCCACCGTGGAGCCAACTGTATTTACTATAGATTACATCTTCCACTCGTGTGCATTAGTCCGGTGACAGCTTTGCAGACGGCAGGGAAAACAGCAATCATACGTTACTGACTGACTCACTGTGATTTTAGCCACTTGCCAAATGGACTCCCCCGACCATTTGTCTGGACTGACCGAGTGTCTATGTTGCCAGTAATGTGCTCTGTGTTGAATTTCTGAGGGACTCAAAGTCATCTCTCCTGCTGTCACCTTGATCACAGCATCCGTCCCACTTTCTTTTTTTTTCTCGATAATTGAATAATGTAAATCAGGGCGCTCATGTCATTGCACACATATACACACTAATTTCCTCTCACGCACAGACAAACACACGACTCATCTGCATTCGACAGGCTGCCCCCGTGCCTGCTGAGGACAGCAGGGAGATGACATCACTTCTAAAGGACAGATTAGTTGGAACGAGAAGGTGGGGGAGGAAAAGAAAAGAGGGCAAATTCGTGGAAAAAGCTCATTTTTCAACAGTCAAACGCAGGTAACCATGCATCCTCTCCTCACTCTTTCCTCCGTTAGAGTCTCTTTCTTCTCCCGCACACAGCTGTTTAGCCGGAGTCGTGTGCGCTGTGAAATTCAGTATGTATCTGAGTGCCTCTGCGCTCTCTCGCTGTTCTATACTCTAATGACCTTGTAGATCTGCCTGCTCTGATCTGCCAAGAAGCTTTTTTTTTTCAAACCCACCGAGAGTCAGACGCCGAAAGAGAAATACAAAGTGAGGCATGGAATAAAAAAAAGAAGCAGAACGATGGAGATGGAGAGGGGTGAGGAAGTGAAACTGTGAAAGAGAGACAGAGGTGTTGAGATCAGGGGGTGAGAAGAGGGTGTGTACTCAAAACAACAGGGGATAGATAGATAGATAGACGCTGTGTCTGTTGCAGCATCACTTAGGTAAATAATAAAAGTTTAAATGAAGGGAATCAATTTTATTACAGAAAATAAATGGGTAAATAAAATGTACATAGAGTGTTTCCTCTACTATACATAATAGTCAGTAGGCCACCTGCAAATTCCCATTAACATTAAGGCAACAGGACGTCTTCTATTCCAAAATTACTTTAATTTCACTGCTTTCTTATTTTTTGAGGCGCTTTGAGATGGAGCTCCAACCTCCAAAATGTTATCAAAGTAAGGGAACACCTTTCACCATAACTTCCTGCATGCGGTGTGGGAAACTGGCACCATAAGCAGTGGTGGAATAAGAACTCACTGTGTAAAAATACTCTTGTCCTGCATTCAAAATCTTACTTAAGTAAAAGGAAAAGTACTTAAAGTACCAAAAGTTAAAGTATTCATCATACAGATACATTTCAGAATCATATATATATTAAAGTACTGGATTATAATTAGTGATGCATTAAATGTGTACATCACTTTAAATGGTAAAGGTCAGGCAGACTTTAAGTACTTTAAATACCACTGGGAACCTTAATCCATAATATTACATCATCATTTATTTGTTGATTATGTTTTGTATTGATAACTTGAATCTGCAAAGTAAATAAAGCTGTCAAACAATTGTAGTGTAGTAAAAAGTAAAATATTTTCCTCCAAAATGTAGCAGTATAGAAGTAGTATGAAATGGAAATACTTAAGTAAAGTACAAAGCACCTGCAAATTGTACTTAAACCTGCAGTAGGCAGAAAGTTTTTGGCATCATTGGGCAATGATCGTTCAGCATATTGTAATTCAAATGCTCTGAGAGTAAACTAAACTTCTGCACCTCCTCATGGCTCTGTTTTCAGGCTTTAAAAAATCGAACCCGTGACAGGAGACTTTGGTCAATCACAGGTCATTTCAGAGAGAGAGCGTTCCTATTGGCTGTTCATTCAACAGAGGCAGCTGTCAATCACTTGCAAACTCCAACCAAACAGTCAAACTAGGCAGCGCTGATCAAATATGAATCAGTATTCTGTTACTGCAATGCCTATTTCTCCCCTCAAATGTTTTCAGAAACATCTTGTAGTGTACTGTTTAGCTGTAAAATGAGAAAGTTTGCTCCAGCTGGTGGGTGTTGCTTGGTATTTCCTCAACTGATCTCAACATGGCTGCCGGGTCACAAAGTTTCTAATTTTACAGCTAAGCAGTACACTACAAGATGTTTCTGAAAACATTTGATGTGAGAAATAGGCATTACAGTAACAGAATATTGATTCATATTTGATCAGCGCTGCCTAGTTTGACCGTTTGATGTACAGTAGTTTGTGAGTGATTGACAGCTGCTCAGAGACGGCAGACTCCAGCCCGGCTCTGATTGGTTGTTTTCCTCCGGTCTGTGAAATCTTGCAGATGCCATTAGGAGCACCGGAGGACACAGAGGCACATGATTTTTTTTTTTCAGATTACCTGTCTCATGCACTACTGTCAGGATATAGTGACCGTTTTATAAAAAAATAACTTTTTTTAAAACATATTTGTTCCAATTCTACCCACTGCTGCTTTAAGTACAATAATTGAGTAAATGTACTTAATTTACATTTCACCAATAATCATAAGCTCTGATCACAGCAGGTGTCCATGGAAAAATGGCAAATGAGTTGTGCATGCTGTGAAGTGAGAAGTGTTCAGACCCCCAAAGCTAATGCATCTCATACACTTTGAACCTATTTCACTAATTAAGCTTTTAATACAAAACAAACATTCTAAAATCCTGCTTATACTGAAAATTAAAAATACAGAGAGTCCTCTGTAGTGCTCTGTTTATTCCATTATTTTTCTTCATGAAAACGGCGTACACGTATTAGGCCTAAGCGTAGCCCCTTTATAAATCCATAATTGGCCCCCATCCAATCAACAGCCAATATGACTCACATTCAGAAATGTGTTTACAGAAATATAACTGCATCTATATACACTGTTTATTAATTCATCTGTTTACTTCCTGCAAACTTTTTTTTAAAGAATATCAAGCAATAATATCTAAATTATGTTTAACTTTTTTGGCCTTTCTGCAACATGCACATTTCTAGTGATGACTTTGTATGTGCACATGCATGTTTGTTAATGTGTTTGTGTGTCAGACTGGTACAGACGGGCCTGGGTAAAGCGGGAGTTTAATCATTTCCTGAGGGCAGCTGTAATGTAAACACCAGTAGTGCAGTCATTATACAGTACAGGAGGAGCGCAGGGCTGCTCACATGTGTGACATTGAGTCGGTGTGTGTTTTCATTCATTCATCCATAAACGTGAGCGTGTCTAGTGTTAACAGTAGGAGTCACACAACAGGGATTTCCGTTGTATAGTCAAAAGAGAGAGTTTAGTCTGCCATAGAGGAGGGGATGTGTCAGTGTGTGTGTGTCTCTGTGCATATAAGTGTGTGCTAACTAACTACCCCGCGGAACATTAAACACTAACGTTACCCATTCTTTTGTCCCGCTCAGCTCTTTTCCACATTAAAACTGTCCTGGCCTCAAACTACCACGCATTAGCAGTGAAGCACGGTTGGCCATCTGCATATGTACACACACGCTCAAACACACACATATAACTCACTCACATCACACTCAACATCCAGATGGTGAATAAAAAAAGATTCCAAAAGGCAGAAATGGTAGAAACTGTAAGCAGGGACAACTTATAGTCTTGTGTCTAAAAACAAACATAAAGTAAGTAACACACACACACACACACACACACACACACAGAGAGGAAACAGCAAAGACTTACTGTATCTCTGCAAGGACTCATCTGACTGCTGCTGAGGGGAGAATGGAAAGTGAAAACCTCATGCTTGCTTCGGCGGCACTCCTCTCTCTTTCACTCCCTCCGTCACTGCCTCCTCCTCCTCCTCCTCTCTCCTTTTTTCCTTTCTCCCTACCCTGCCTCTTTTCCTTCCTTCCTTCCTTCCTCCTCCTCCTCCTTGCCCTTCACTTCCTCACTCCCTTCTTCTTCTTCTTCTCTCTGCCTCCTTCCCTCTTGGCAGAGCCCTACTGTATTCAGACACGCCAGTCTCCATATAAGGCAGCACAGCTAAACATGTCACACATAATTTATCCACAGCAGGCTGTGAGTTCACCTTTCACAGCTCACGCTTGGATCGTATGCAAAAGAGGGAGGAGAGGAGGAGGAGGAGGAGGGCGACGCAGGAGGGAACTTAACTCAGACAAACTTCTACTGTCAACAGCCACGTTCCCACAATTTCACACCGCATGAGACAGTGTGTGTGCGCGTCTCTGCGTGCATGCGTGTATGTTAACAAATGCTGACAATCAGACCGTGAAAATGCTACCCGAGACCCAAAATGCAATTCACCTGCACTGTTCCAACAACCCCCCTTCCTTTTTTTTTCTTCCTCGCAGTCTCTCCACCATCTGTATCTGCAGGCAGTAAATCTCATACAGATGCTGTTTGTGAGACCCGTCCACCTGCCTGCCTGCCTACCTCCCTCTGCTCTCCTTATCTGTGCTGCTACCTTTATAAAACATGACTGACAGGAACAGAGAGGGGGGAGAAAAAACAAACTGCAAGGCCAACAAAAAAAAAGAACACATTTTAAAAAAGGGTTAAACAGAGGCAGAGAAAGCGAGACAGAGGAGTTAAATCATTTTGTGATTGAAAAAACAGGGTGATGCAGCGAGAGAGAGCAGAGAGGAGGGCGAGATAAAAATAATATGTCAACAAATAAGACGCCATCCGGAGTGCTGTCTGGTTGCGGCTGTGAGAAACAGTACGGTTCCGTCTGATGATGTGTCAGGTTTTTGCTTTAAAAATACATGCCTGCTGACCTCTCTTCTGCCTCTTCTGCTTCTTCCCCTGGTTCAGTTTTTTTTCAACTTACATCCTTTATATTGCACTTGGGGGGGGGGGGGGAAACAAGAGAATGCTTCATGTAGATGAAGAGAGAGAGAAAAAAGCAGAGAATAGAAAGAAAGAAAGAGAGATTGGGAATAATAATAGCTGCACTTGAGTGTAGCAGTGTAGCTACTAGCTGGTAGCTTTCTCCTCCCTCCTCCACAGCTTCAGTCCACTCACAGGACAGCAAGAGTCACAGCTCTGTTGCCATGGCGTCTAACTCCATCAAACACTACGTCAGGTGCATGTGTGTCTATGCGAGCATGTGTGAGTGAGTGCGTGGTGTTGTGTGTGTGTGTTTGCGGAGGAGTGTGTGTGTGTGTGTGTGTGTGTGTATGGTGGGTGTTACCAAGTGACTCAGAGCCACATCACTGACTTGTGGCTGCAATATATCAGGTTGTTTGGAATTTATCACTGTATTGGCTTGTGTGTGTGTGTTTGTATGTGTGTGTGTAAGAGTGCAAGGGAAAGGTGTTGATTGAACGGCAGCCTGCAGCCTGCCCTCAAAAGCACCTATGATGGATCTCTGTGCTGCTCTAAGTGTTAATGTTTAGCTCCAGCTTCTATAAATATTTATCAATTCGTTCATAGAGTCAAAGCGACGCACTACAGACGGCGGTAATATGGAATTTCGATTTTAGAGATGACGAGTTACAGACGTGTGCCCAAAAAAGGCTTTGCAGCCGTCTTCCAGGATGGGATGTCTCCAAGTGTGTACATGTTGTGTTGTGATTGTCCGGATTATACAAGTAGACTCTAGAACTGCTGGACACGATAGTACTTTTCTCTGGAAAAGCTCTGTCTGTAAAGTGTCTGAGTTGTGCTCTGTAAGGAAATACTTATTTTCACTTCAGAGCACAGCTGTCAGCTACAGATTTAGTGTCTTGCTCATGGACACTTCAGTAGGTCAGCTGCATTCAAACCGTAGACTGTATATAAGAAGTGGACGTCTTCACCCATTGGTTTGTGGACTGTCGTTTTAAAGCCTCAAGCTCGGCATTTTGGCCGTCGTCATCTTGGTTTTTTGCAACCAGAAGTGACACGACAGGGTGGAGCTAAGTACAACCGAACGCTGAAGAAGACATTTCTAGGCAACCGAAAAGGTTATAATGAACTGAAAACACACTGTGAAAGGGTTAAAGTTGTAAGACAAAAACACAGACAATAATGTGGTAGAGACCTGTCAATCACAAGGTAGCCACACCCTAAAGCATCCCCTGCTTTATGGTCTATTTGACTCTAAATGGGACCATAATTTACTAAATGAACATCATACTGTATTGAAGAAGACTTCAAACTAGCGATTGAGACTCTAAACTCATGTTTACAATGTTTACTGAGGTAATAAATCAAGTGAGAAGTAGGGTCATTTTCTCATAGACTTCTATACAATCAGACTTCTTTTTGCAACCAGAGGAGTCGCCCCCTGCTGGCTATTATGAAGAATGCAAGTTTAAGGCACTTCCACATTAGCTTCACTTTTCAGGCCCAGTGGTTGCCGCCTGATTCAAACATTTGCTACATGTCATCTTTTACCACTGCAAAAAACAGCAGTAGAAGATCCTTTACTTATATGTAAAAGTAGCAGGACCACAATGAAAAAATACTCCATTTCAAGCTAAAGTCTTGCATTCAAAATTTAACTTAAGTGAAAAAGCGGTTTAAGCATGTCAGTGTTCCAGTGTATTTTTTTATATTTTATTATTGGAGTATTATTATTTGTGCATTAACATGTAAGCATCATCCCAATATTGTAGGGCCAAAATGATGCTAATTTAAACTGGTTTATATGCCGTTATTGTAGTTTGATTACTGTGCATTATATTTTAAATTCTCAATATAGGGTTTAAAATATGAAACCGCAAAGCACCTGTTCCCCGGAGACACAGTGAAGTAGAAGTGCAGAGTAGTATAAAATGGAAATACTCAAGTAAATAACAAGTAGGCCTACTTCAGAATCATACACTTGAGTAAGTGTACTTTCCACTGGCGGGCTTCTAGTCTAAAGGGAGAGACACTGTGATGAAGAAACAAGGCACACTGAAAGGTTTTGGACTTGCAGATAATTGCTGCAATTGCAGGTAATTTAATGCACACTCAGGTTCCTGCTCGCTGCTCTGCTGATGTCTGTGTACGGAGGAGAGAGCGAAAAAAGGACTTTTGAGGCACTGCTTTTTTTAACGGTGTCTCTCACGTCGTCGCTCATTCTGATCAAAAACGAGGCCACGGATCCATGAGCATGTGTCCCCTGTGTTCCAGATCATTAAAGACAGGAAGATAGGAAAGAACAAAAAGAACAAAGACAGGAGGAGTTAAAGTTGGACAAGGAGATCTGGATCCATATATCACCTTTGATCCAAGCCGCTAAGCAAAGCCAGAGCTGGACGGAGAGTAAAAGAATATCTAGCGGAGAACCTGGAGAAGGATCTTACAGAATGGAAAATCCAGCAGGGGCGACCTGGTGTGAGTTTGAGAGGATTTCAACATGCATAGCAGACCTCTGCTACCCTATTGTTGAAGGTCCAATCATCAAACAGATGTTATCCGAACAACAGTAGCATCAGTAGTAGTATTTCAGCCTGTTAAAGCTGCATGTGCCATACGTCTTTCTTCTTAGAACAGCTCTGTGTTCTGGTACCAATTCTGGGGCCCCGAGATGTGACCTCAGTGGAAAATGTGGGAATCTGTCAACACTGAGCTCTATAACAGACCAGTAGTGGAATATATGAATGACCATTGTTCAGAAAGCTCCTAAACTCACCACAAATAGCTCTGGTATGACCACTGATATTTTTCAACAAGACATCCTTCTGCTTTTCTTTTTTCTGACTCATTGTCTCTTCCCTCGCCTTCATCCTGCACTAACTTTAAAGGAGACCTTATATACCCAGCTGACTATAGAAACATATATGGTATGTACATACTTTTATCAGGCAGCTTTCAGTCTCCCGAACACCAACGCTGAATTATTACAAAGCGGAGGCAGAGATATGGATGCTACTGTCATATAGGTGTCTGGTGGATAATTCTATCAGGCCGCAACACAGACAGTGAAGGGGGGCTCTTAATGAAAGGAGCCATAATGAAAAAGAGGAGCCTCTCCATTTTGAGTTTTTGACAGGTGGATTTCTGCAGTGGAAGTGCAGATTGAAGCCGAGCTCTCTCTCACAGAGCTAAATGGAGACAAACTGAATATTCAAAAGATTTTTTTTTGTCTGATCTGCATTATGGCTTTTTTGCATTTCCCAAAGCCGCAAAAGCTCTTTGCATAGTCCGTTACAGCACAAAACAGTTTCCCACATCCACATAATACACACTGTCAAAAGGTGCGAGACACACAAGTAGAACAGTCTCAAAGCTCCTTTTGTGTGATAAAGGGTAATGAGCTGGATTTTATTTAAAAGCTGGATTTTTGAGACAATACAACTTCAAATCATTAGGTTTTATTTCAAAGCTATTTATCACTCTGAAGCCCTCATTTGGATCTTCCAGTTGTGTCTCCATGTGACAGTTTTGAGACATGATTTCACGATGGTGGTCCCATGGGTGGGGGATTGAAATTTCCCATTTGAGTACTGGGGTAATAAAGTTTAAGAGTCCCTGCCCTAAGCTGCTGCAATCGCACTTTCCAGCCTGTCTGTGTCTCTGGCGCAACAGATACAGTCGCAAGCCTCAGTGGGCCGTTAAACCACAAACTGACCCGTAATGGAGAAGCCATACGCTTTTAACCGCCAGTCAGTTTACATTAGCTATATATATACCTCAAAAAGAGGTGTGTGTGAACAACTACTGTATATTTAGTTTTAATTACAAACAGCTTTGGAAACCAAAAATGCCTCATCAATGATCGTCATAATGAAAATGTAACATATAATGCATCATTAGGTTAAGCTGTTCTTCACGTGATTTACATTTTAAATAACATAATTTGTCTTCCTTTAGTGTTACATGAAGCATATCGGACAAAATCACGCAACATTAACTTCATATTTTGCGATTAAACCTTTAAGGACAAACTTTCTCCATTACTGTTTAACTCCTATTGCTTTTGTTGAATACATTTTGAAGATTTTAAATTCACTATTCTATAACGTGAATATGCCGGACTGTATCCAATGTACATGAAAAGGTAAACATCAGTTGACAAAATGACAAAGTACACAGTGTGCAATTGCATGAGACAAGTTATCCTTTCCTAAAAGTTACACCGTGTTCACCAGCTCTCCCATACATACAGTATATGCAAAACCTTCCCAGCATATTCAAATCAGCTAACACTATCTGCAAACTGGAAGAACAAAACTATGCAAAAAACAAAACCAGTGACAGACAAAAACTAATATTCCATATGCATGTCAGATATTTCAAATTTCTCTAAAGATATATCCTCGCTTTTGGAAAATCCCAAACTCAGACGTTTCCGAGTGAGAAAAAAAAATACAGCAGCAATCACTAGCAACAGGCAGGGAAGTTGTCGGAATCATAACATGTCAAATATTAATGACACCCTGTCATCTCCACAGAGCAACTCTCCCATCTCCTCCTCTCAGGAGGCAGTAACGGACACTCGCACGGATCATCTTGTAAAGCCAGTGGCTGTCCGTCCGCACGGTCAGAGAAAAAAGCTGTCTTACCTGCCTGGTTGTCTTGTGTGTTTCACTCGTGCTCCGTCTGGGGTGTACGGGTGTGTGTGCATTCACACACAATCCCTCTGAACAGGAACTGATGAATCTGCACGACTTCAGCCCTGCAGCGTGCAGTGCATTATGGGGTTTCAGTCTCTCTCTCTCTCTCTCCTGTGTGCGTGTCTCTCTCTCTCTCTTCCTCTCTCTGTTGGCACAGTGTTAGAGGGGGATGTCCTCGCCTCCTGTCTGGAGAGAGGAGGGTGAACTCACACGAGCTGTGTCCACACACACACACAATGCAGAAGAAGCCTCGTGATGACGAGCGCCGCGACTCTGGTTGCCGTAGCAACAGCCTCCCCCTCCCCAAGCCCTTTCGCTCCTGTAGCTCTTACAGTTTCTCTGTGGATTCTGTTTAAATAGTGAAAAAGTGAACGAACTGCACACATTCTACTCTATTTTTTCTTTTATATTTCCTTATATTCTTTATTTAGCATTTACTTTGCTACTCAGCTAACGCAGAAATGAGAAGAGACTCTTGCGGTCATGTGATCACTAACTGTTGCTTCTGCCTTCTGAGATAAAGCGAGGGTGGTGTGTAGTCAGAGGGAATAGAGACAAACAGAGTGTTTGTGTGTATGCACATGCATCTCTGGGCTTGTGCGTGTGTGTTTGAGTGTGTGGGTTGATGGTGGTTCCTGGAAGCAGGCTATATAGTTCCTGTTTGTGGTTTCTTTCCTTCTCTCCATTGCTACTGCCAGTGCACTGAGGCCTGCAACCCTTTGATAACACACATCACCAACAAGGGAAGAACAGCTGGACTGACCAATGAAATGAATGGGTCGTGTGCACGCACGCACGCACGCACGCAGACAGACACACAGACACACAGACAGACTGACTGTGGTGTAATTATTTCAATTTTCATCATTATTCACCTTCCTGGAGGTTGGTTTTAACTGTTATTTAGTGGCTGATTCAGAATGATAATAGGAGCTCAGTGGGTTATCGAGAAAGGTGGAGGGGAGGGGGGTTGACAGGCAGAAAAAAGAACAGAGAGACAGAAGGAGGGAGAGAGAGATAGAGGGATAACGTACTGTAAAGGAGAGAGAATGACAGTGAGGAAGAAAAGGAAACGAGACCTCCTCTCCGCCGTCTCCCATGGCGACAGAGTGGGTGGAAGGCCGTGGCTGTCCTTCAGGCCCTGTAAATCAGCAGCTCACAGCTGAGTCCTGCAGCGCAACCATCGCACTGGTAACCCCCAACGCTCAATCTTTCAATATCTAGCCTTCCTGTTTGTTGTCTCGCAGCTGTCATCGCTGTCTGTGATCCTACAAGAATCCTCTCTGTCACCGAAACGTGTATATTCCACGTTCATATTTACATCGAGATGAGTGGTACCACCATGTAGGGCTGCACGATTATAGGGCCAAAGTGATGATCACTATTTTTATTGTGATTTCACATTTTAAAAAAAACAAAGCGCTGCTTTCACTTTCATGTTTTGCTACATTCCAACTGTCAAAAATTCAAATTGTTATCCTTTTACTTTGTTATTTGGTGCCTTTAAATCCATTTTCACGAGAAGAGTCCATATGAACGCCCCCCCTCTTGTGGTATTCCCGTCACAACCTCATCAGTGGGACGTTTCTAAAAGTTCACAAGTTGTGAGGTGTTTGTTGACGTTGTCAGAAATGGTGGAGGCCTTGGAAGTAAAGTTTTCGGTGCATAATAAGTTCATATATTGTGATTTAAGTAGTATATTGTTGTTCTTCATTTTATAGTACGTCTGAGGAAAATGTTGATATTCCCCACGTCCTCATCCTTGTCCTCTGTCATTATGTCTTTGCATTTCCTGCATTATGTTACCCACTTGCAAGCTTGCTAAATTTTTAGCCTCTGTGGCCTCTAGACGCCGACAGTAAGGTTAATATTGCCGTTGCATAGCAGCAGTATTCTAACGACTTAACCACTTGAACGCCAAGCATATCGTGTACACGACTTACCATGTTGTAAACACCAGCTCACAAGTTTTATTTGAAGGCACCAATCCTCATCTATAGTGGGTATTTACAATTCAAAACAATTAAAAGTAGTTCTAGTTAGTATAAGTAGTTCTAGTAGTGTCAGGAAGTTAAACAGGTCATAATTCCTTATTTATTGCTGTGAAAACGTCTCCTTCAAACAACTGGATTTATTAAAGTGTCTTGCCAAAAACAACATTTTACAAGATTACATTTGAATGCATCATGATAGCGTTATAATTTACCAACGCCTAATACTCATTTTTACTGAGTAGAGCTTGAACAAACCATAATGTGCTCCGTGCTGTCGGCAGACGAGCCGGTCACTGTGATTACTCTGAGCTGCATCATGGGAATGAATTACAACATAATAAGTTTCTGTTCCTTCACAGCTTATTTTATGACTTACAGTTGTGACAAATTACAGCTTTATGTCTTCTCCACTCAACTGAAGAACTTCCACACCGACGACATATGTGTGTGTGTGTGTGTGTGACGTTACTGCCTGTGCTGCTGTGTGCTGACATAAAACCATCATGTAGGGGCTGCACATGTGTGTGTTTTCAGCAAATAATCAGACGTACGAGACTGCTGAAATCGTGCCGGCTTCGATCGGCTGCTGGTTGACGGTTCATCTCTAGCTGTTAGTTTAGGAAGCGCTTGATTTATGCAGCAGAGATTTCTGTGAGCGGAGCATGCATTTTAAACGTCAATAACGCAGTCGATCATGTTCATTTAATTGCGAGAAGCCGTAATCGTGATTGCGATTAAAATTAGATTAATCGTGCAGCCCTACCACCATGTCACCAGAGCCGGAAAAAAAACGAAGTAGTCAGACCAGTTAAGAAGAAACTACATCTCCCATAGTTCTGTTCTCTGTCTTTCCCAGTAGCCATGGGAACCGGTATAGGAACTGGGATTCACTGAACATTGATTTTTTTACCAGGATGACTTAATCAGTGAGCTTGGCAAAGGAAGGGAACGAGAGCAGAGTAAGGTATAGACAAGGTGGGAGGCAACAGATGGTTGCTTGTTTGTCCGTGCAGGTTGCCAATTCACACTTGCTGCTCTACTTGATTCTGTAGGTCTGTGGAGAATGTGCCACTAAGTTAAAGCTACTCCTCCAGGCGCCCAGCGCTCTGTGGGAGAGAGAAAACTGCATTGAATCAATAAAAGGGACTTTTCCGTGCCTCTGGAAGAACTTGCATGTATCTGAACGAGCTGCCATTACCACTGAAGCCTCACGCGCTCCTCCGTGTAATGAAGGGTCCTTGAGTTTGAGGGACACTGAATAACCTGCTCAGATTTGAAAGCCACGGTGATTAGTCTGCTCTTTGGGACTCACGGCAACAGCAGGTGTCCACAGGCTACGTGTGCCACATCTATTCATTACAGGCATTAACACTAACCGCTCGCACACATACACACACACACAGAGCTCACTGCTCATTGGAGCTATTCATTAACAACATCGCGGCTCCCCTTAAGCGCAATGACCATTGATTAGGCTTATGCATAATGATGGTGGCGCAACTGCTGGTGTAATTATTACTACCCTCAGACTTTTGTTCACCTGAGGTCGGATTTGGATTATTTATAGCACACCTGCACTGTAGGCATTGTGCCTCTTTCTGATACTATATATCCTACATACAGTATTAATGTGTGTATGCTGCATTACTGGAGCGAAGTCTTGAGCCATAAAAAAGTCTCTTGCTGTTCTCAGTGGGAGTCTGTGGGAACTAACTTACTGGCAAATATGAATTTGCAAACACTTAGCATTAGTTTTTAGCTTATTTGCAAATTTTAAGTGGGTGTCATTTCCAAATATCCACATGCCACAGTATGAACATAGCTAACAGTAGTTATTTCACTACAGAGACCTTTAGGTTATTTCACCCAGTAAATATTTTTTGTTTGGGCTCAATATGATATTGATTTGTTATTCAATAGATACTTTCAGGACCACTCTTTAATATTGTATCCTCCATTTTTTATTCCCAGCACAACCAGTAGCCTTCTATGGAGCACCTCTGGGGTCACATGGTAGAAGAAAAACCTTGATGTGTAAATCCGTGCCAACGGATTTGTAATAATTAAAACTAATTTTAGTAGTTCAAAAAGAAGCCCAGTCTCACCAAATGCATGGCGTATGAATGACACAGCAATTTGCAAGTCATTTTGTGTGCAATCATAACAGCGTTTTTGTGTTTTATGTAGCCTGTACTGACTGTAATGTAAATGCATCTGTGTGAATATGCTAAACTCACGCGGTAGGGAAGGTGGATGGGTCCAACAAACATAGGAATTTCAACCAGGAAACCAGTGTTTGAGACAGGTGTTTGTGTCCCAAAGTCTTGTTGAGTTATTTTGAAGTTATGTTTATGAAGTGTTTTCCGTACTTATGTTACGTTATGTACGTATTTTACTAACCAAGTGGTTTTGTTGCCTAAACCTAACCGCGACCGTTTCACGGTAACGACATGGTGTTAAACAACATGCGAAAAGCTATGTCACAATGTTAACCCTGTGGCGTGAAATGGCACGCAAAAAGCCTAAAATGCATAGTCATGACGCGTGTAATGCCCTTAAAATGTCGTGCTATTTAAACACTTTCCCATGATCCACAACCACTGTAAGACTTGATTTATCACCTGCTGCCAGTTTTATATCAGAACGCAATGATGTTGCCCATGAAGTAGCATTTTATAAACTACAACCAAGATATCAACAGAGTTAGTATTCTTTATCATTATGATTTATGGCCGTTACTTACCATAGAAAAAGGTTGAAATGAAAATTCTGTAAAATCATATTAATACATGTGAAGGCTCAAAACACCTCTTCAGCATGTTACTACATGTTTCTATTTTACCTGATGTGAGATAGGCTATTAGGGTGCTGAAAGTATCGTTGTTTTAGAGCTCATAGTAAACAACCAAATCATAGTTTTGGCAAGGTAATGGGACAGGTTCCACTCCAAGAGATCCATTTATCTTTCTAACGATACCAAAACATGCATATTTGACTTTAACAGAGATCCCCAAATCGCTGGATAAAATTGGTTTAGACGTCGGCGCCTATTATTATAAGTATGGCAGTGTTTTTTATGGACAAATGTCCGCGACGAATCTGTCTGCAGGGATTGTGAATCCGAGGGCCCGGTTTACAAATCCGTTCGCACAGATTTACACTTCGAGTTTTGTTTTTCTACCATGTGACTGCAGAGGGGCTTCGTAGCCTTCAGCTATTAGCTCTCCCTTTAAAGGTACGAGCAGCTTGGGGTCAAAGTTCAACACATTTGGGCACAGTTTGTATCCAAAAAAACATGACTATTCCCAGAAAAACAAAAACACTACATCCAATATTATGAAGGAGGCCCACACAAAAATGGACTTACGGGATAATGTGAACGCGGCTTTCAAATATTTACTCAAAATCTTTTTTCCCCTTTTTCATCTATCCAAGGATACAGAGACTGTAGTGGCAGTTGAAATATTTGAGTTGTCGTTTGCGGTATCGGATACAAAGAAAACATTTTTGAATGATTGTTGGCACTCACTGTGCATTACTTGTGGTGGTTGTTGAAGGATAAATACGGTATGGCACAAATACGATATTTAATTTACTATAAAGGGAAAGCCAAAACAGAGGGAATGTTCTGCTGCAGTGGATATCATTAGTTTTCTGTTCATGATCATATGCAGATAAGCATTGTGAGAAGTCTGTAGTTGAATTATTGCCTATTTTCTCATTTAGCTCGAAGACAAAATATTTCTAAAGGCTCGGTTTGTTGATGTGGGCACAGTACCACATCACAAATATTTCACATTGAGCATCTAAACAGCGTGACATTTCAAACATCTATTTAAAGAGTGGGATCCTGCGTCTGATCTGTAAAACAACAGAACTACATTATTATAGTAAAGGCTTCCAGTTGCTGGTGTGAGGTTGAACAGGCTTTTCAAATGGTGCATCTGACAGCAAGATAATATTTACCCATTTATTTTTAAACACATCTTCCCTCGTCTCTATCTGAGAGACAGAGTGGGGATGGGTGAGGGGTTCGATGTCTGAGTCTGTTATAATCAGTCTGTTCCCGCAGAGAGAGGGACGCACACCAAACAGAATGGGGAAGCATCACAGTATTGAATTCTTGTTAATATTCCTTCATATGCAAACTAGCAGCCATCCTCTCTGTATCGACAATATAGGCTGTTAGTAGAGTAGAGAAGCATGCTTTTAACAAGGTCACATCACGGCAAGTAGAAAAACATTATCACAACTTATATTTTTGCTTAATCTGCGCAACAAAAAAACTAAAATTACCGCTTCACGGTTGTATGCCTCTGCAAAGTTGCAGTTTACATACATGTCTGTCCAAAATGTCATAATTTTATCCTATTAAACATTTCTGTGAAATTGTCTTAATTAACATTTTAATTCTTGAGTTATGGCCAAAAAACATGCTTTGTAAGGTCACAGTGACTTTGACCTTTGACCACCAAAATCTAATCGGTTCATTTAGTCCAAGTGGACATTTTTGCCAAATTTGAAGAAATTCCCTCCAGGTGTTTGTGAGACATAGCGTTCGCGAGAATGGTCTAGACGTACGTACAACCCGAAAACACAATGCCTCCGGCCACGGCTGTCGCCAGCACGGAGGAATAAAAAAAACAACTGCTTTAACCTTTTGAAGAGAAGCCCACACAAACAGTATCCAGCAATCTGTTTCCTGCTAAGGCTAGAAGCTCAACAGAATGCCAAAATGTTGTCATCACCCTTAAATTAAAAGTTATTGGTGTTTGCAGCTTAGAAAGTTCCACCACAAGACACCAATAAAATGGCAATGAAATGCAGCTTCTGTAAGTCATGGAAGCAAACAGCAACAACTGACCTATAAATGGTAAACCAGTAGCCCCTCCCAAATAAACAATACATAAAAGAAAGCCAGGAGTAAGCTAACACACTTAATCACTAAAAGAAATATTCAAATGTTAAACTGACGCATCAGATGGTTTGTTGCACAGAACCATCTGAGAATCCATCATTGGAAACTGTTTGGAAAAGAGCAGGCACTCTTAAAAAAATACTTGTTAGGTGATTGGACGACCCATCTGTCAATCAAACTCTTGCCAAAGCCAGTCTGGAGAAGAGCGAAAACATCACCTTCAGTGCCGTTCTTTGCTCTTCTTTCAATGAAGAAATACTCTCTAGGTCTGATATAAATGATTCTATTGCAGCATCTACGCTAACCCCTTCAGGTGCCGCCACTCTGTGTCACCTCACACACCTAAGCCACGCCCGTAGCTGAGAGTAGCTCCTCACAGGAAGCTGATTGGCTGGACACAAACGCATTACTTGAAGCATGCCAAGATGGATGTTTGAATTAGGGATGCACCAATCCAACTTTTTCATTCCCGAGATAGCGATACCTGGGCTTTGAGCATCGGCCAAGTACCGATCCGATACCAGTGTTTAATTAATAAGCTGTTTGTCTCGCTGTGTGGAAGTGACTGGGATCATTCTGTTATGTATATGGCAACATTAGGCTTCACTTAAACATTGCTTTCCTAACTTTGTAAAACAAATTGTAGCAAATAAATACATGGATATAAATTTATTGAATTGTTATGTATTATTAAAATATTAAATCATACACCAGAAAATTGGTGAAAAAAAAGAAGCTAAATTAACAGGAAATACAAGTCAAGTGTAAACTTTTTGATGCAACAGCAATTTAACAACTTAAACAGGAATTAAAATTACAGTGTATAATGTATATAGTATATAAACATAGAATTGAATTGAATAGATTGCCGCCATTGTCAACGATAACCGTTCCAGCTATTTGAGTCAGTATCGGCCTGATATCCGATCCGGTATCGATCCCTAGTTTTAATAAAAATGTCACTTTTAACTTTGAAATTTCAACGCCAAACGTTACATTACATTTGGTTAGAGCTTACAATAAATGTAATAAAACTCTGTAGAAACAACAGCTGGATATCATCAAAAATTAGAAGTGCACCCTCCACCCAAACTAAACATCTTCAATGCTACAATACTAATGCTTTGAGATGTTTTTTTCTATAATAATTGAGACGTGCTACAGCAGCATGGTGTGTCGAGGTGTAGTTTGAAAATGTAGGTTTTCAGTCTGCGGTGGAAGATGGACAGTGACTGTGCTGCGCTGCCTTCAGTGGGGAAGTGGGGAGTTCGTTCCACTACTGTGGGGCCAGGAAAGAGCCTTGACCCATATAAGTGAACATGCAGGCCACCAAACAGCACTGGAACTAAAAGGCTTCGGTAATGTATGATAAGAGTTTATGCAACCAGAAAGCTAACAATCATTTGTTTCAGTTAAAAGACAGTCAAATACGCTTACCGTCCTTACCGGCTGTCAGCTCGACAACCAGTTCAGCGCTGCTGCTCCTGACTGCGTTCCCCAGATGAATGACACTCCATTGTTGGGACAATAATGTGAATTGTTGAAAAGTGTTGGAAAAGAAGAAAATTCCTTGTTAACGCCACTCAGACAGAATGGTGCAATGTTGCTGCAACCTTGTCTGTTTTGTAGCAGTGTCTGGCTGGGTGTGTACTGTACGCTCACAGCTAAACCACAGTGCAATGTACAGGCTGTTGTGTGGGTACAGTCAGTAACCCAACAATGGAAATGAGGAACTCCACTTTCAAAAAGCCATGAAAATGAATACTAATATTAATCTACAGCAGATCGGGCTCTGTACGTGGGAGAGATGTTGACATCCCTGATATAGGTTTGATCCAAATCCCTGACCCTGCCTAGAGGAGAGTACTGAGAAATAATACACACACACACACACTCATATCCAGTCAGAAGCCCACAGGCATATGCATGCATACACATGAAACTGGGTGGGAGTGAACTAAACTCAGCAGATTGCCCTCGGTAACTTACTGTTGGTAAATATTCATAAGGAAAAATCGAGCAGAGAGATGTGTGATAAGGGGAGATAATGATTATTGGAGAGTGTGTTGGAGAAAGAGAACAGATGCTACGACAGAGAGACAGAGGGTGAAGGATAACAGTGGAAACATGCACATACTTTTTGGAACTACTGTAATTGGCAATTATGGCAGCTTACTAATGCATAAACACAGCTAAACTGCACTTTGTTTTTGTGGAGATGAATAGCCGATTAGAGATGCATAAACAAAAACTATCAGGGAGCATTATGCAACATAACTGGATCGCAGACTTTCTGACCTGATAGGGTTGATAATAATGTGTTGAAACAGATTCTAAGTTTACACAACCCGTGTCTACAGTTTGTACTTCTTCAAAACTTGACTGGTAATATCAAACTGTTACTTTTGTTGCGGTGAGAAAACCTCAAAAACATCACCTGCAGCAGCCCCCGGGCAATATGAAATCGAGATTTTCTGTTTGATTGGACAAACAAATGCCTCCTGAAATAACATCGCCCGTGGTGGATGCAAGTCCTCGACGCACACCGTACATATTCATAAGGCCGTGTTTTTCGCCAGATGATGCGCTTTGTATTTAATGATTTAGAACACTTATTATTTTTTTTTTTCATATACGTATATAATTCAATGTCAGACTGTCTTTCCCTGAGGACGCACGCTCTTATTCAGCAGCTGCTAATGGATGCACAATCCACAACCCAGAAGGAAAGCTATGGGGAAATCCTAGTGCATGGTAAGAAGAGCAGATCATGTCCAGTCAGTGCACTGCACATATACTGTAATCCTCTGCTTGTCTTCCACACCTTATCTTTACAGGGGTGATATATATAAAGATACCTTCAGCTCACAAAATAACAAGACGTTGACCTTCTGAAACTCTGTCCTCCTGTCAGGGTTGGATATTCTGAGTGTTGGATAGTGAGGATGATTCTCATTTTCCTATTGATCTCAAGCAATGTACACGCTGTACAGTATGCCTACTGCTACCCAATACAAAGATCTCCTCTGAGCTCAGTAATATCACTTACATGGACATGGACCAAAGGAGGACTAAGGGGCTGCACATCACGTGTTTTTTTGTGCCCTAAAATCCAGTGTCATCAATGTGGACATGCAGCAGGTGCGCTCAAGCGCGAGAGCGACATTGTCGCAGCGCACAAGGCTTTCCCAAGCACCTATTTTTCAGAGTGTGACGGCTGCACCCCGAGATAAAAACAGTTCAGCTTTTGGAACGTTGCAGCCTGCACTGCATGTCCTGTGATGAGGAACAACCAATCACAGCTGGCAGATATCTTTTCTTTCTTCCATAATTATCAGTCTATGGTAAATATATGGAGGAGAAGTTAATGATTTTCGTGCAGGGCTACCCAGAGCTTTATGATCCGTCTAAAGGACTATTTTACTTGCTTCACCCTTTCCATCCAAGAACGTCACAACATCCGGTTGGAAGGTCAGCCAAACTGACAGATATATCGAGCAGTAAAGTTACTGTGAGGGATTGATGGTGCTGAAAATCCTTTTTATCTTTGTTTTGACTTTGTTCTGAGTCAGTGAGGCTTCCTGCTAAAATTACCGCAACTTCGTCATCGTCATCGCAGCACGCAGGTTTTGGTTGCTTAGTAACGGCATGCGCGACAGGAGCACAACCTCCGAAGCACCTTGGATAAAAGGATAAAAGCGACACGGCTGGCGTTTTCCACATGTTTGTAGAAGCGACATTTGAATGGCCCCTAAGTTGTTGCACAGGTGGAAATGTAAAGAATTGGAGTATGCCATATGTGTTCCGAAAGCAATGTTCTCAGCAGTGCTGGGTATTTACTGCAAATTGAGACTTTACTGTAACTTTTTTGCTTTAAATTAAAGGTGCTAAACGCGAGATTGGGAGCATTTCTATTGCCTCCGCACGGCTCTCAACATGGTGACGGCTGAGCCGGAAGCCCTTAACTGGTGCTAACAGAACTAACAGTGAAAAGAACGGTGAAAGTGCTAACATAACAGTGTTAACATGAGGTGGAACCTGAGGGGGGGTGCTATGCTTACGCAACGATGGCTGTAACCGCCATATGAGAGCAGTGCACAGCGGCGGTCGTGATCTAGCCAGTGAAGAACGCTCACATACACGAACATGCACTAAAAGCATGTCCATGAACAGGCGATGTCGGGAAACTCTGATTACAACACACCGAGGGAGAGAGAGACTTCATTCTCTGCTCAGGTAGACATTACTCCTCTATATCTTTACATAGCAAATAGTTGTTTGCTGCTATATTAATGCTCTGGATATCAAATTCAGCACCTTTAAATTTTGCTTCGTCGACATGTCACACAATACTTTAACAGGCTTTTCTGACTCAAGGCAGTCCTAACGGACCAAACCTCTGCTTCTGTATCACATTTCAACTTTGGCCTTCTTGAAAAAAAAATACTAATCACTACATCTGTCTTTCCTTTAGCTAAAAATAAGTCTGCTTCTAAGAGGTGCTGGCCATCTTAATAGACTAATTAACTCAAATCCCAGGAGTACTGTAACAGCCAAACGAAATTAAAAAACAGCTCACACAACACTTTGCATTAGAGCCAGTGACTTAGTGTTTTTGTTAGTGTGCAATCGTCTGCATGAATATCCCTTTTTTAATCTCTCTTTTTCTCTCAAATACATGTACAAACATGCAAATCTCTGTCACACTCATACTCCCCACCCCAACGCGATAGTTTTTCACTTTTCACGCCCTTTCCCCCTTTCCTTTAGAGACAGTAATCCCCAGCTGCAGCACTAATAGCATTAGCAGAGCATATCCAATCCCCTTAGTACCCCGACAGGGAGCACAGAGCTCAGACCTACACTGAGACATACACTCTGGGGGACTACACTACCCATACTGCCTTAGGAAATCCATGCACGCTGCTCAGCTCATTATTGATTAAAGTAAACTAAAACAAAGATGAAATAAAGAGTAGAAATCCGTGCAGTGTATTATCACAGAGAAGAAACAGTTACTGAAGAGTGTTTTTTGTGGGGAGTACTATGACAAAAACTGTGCATAAATGTGTGACAAGACTTGCAGAGATATAAAAGATCATCAAAACTGGAACTGAAAACATTCAGTAGGGGTGGGAATCACCAGAGGCCCCACGATACGATTTTATCACGATACAATATTATCACGATACTTAAGTCACTATACAATATTATTCCGATACATTATTATCATGATACGATATTTTTCCGATACTTAAGTCACGATATGATATTATTGCGACACAATATTATTATGATACTTAAGTAACGAAACGATCTTACTGAGATTTTAAAAATTTTGCAATATGCTGAGTATTGTGATAAGATATATTGTAATTTATTACCTTTTTCAACTGCAAATTAAGTCAACAGCTGTTTGTCAAGTTGCAGTTTTCACTCTGTTAATCGAGTTTTCATACACATATCTTGAGGTCAGAGATCAAGGGACCCCTTTGAATATGGCCATGCCAGTTTTTCCTTGCCAAAATGTAGCGCAACTTTGAAGTTTTATTTAGCGTTCTTCCCAATAGCTAATTTCCTTAGGTTTTCTAGTTTCATACAATTATCTTCACTCTATAGCTTTAAGACTGAGCCCACTACAACCTCTGAAAGACAGAATAGCGGCTGGGTTAAAATAAAAGATCAAAACTTGACATCAGTGTATCGATACGATATTGCCACGCAAACTATTGTGACACTATGCTGTATGGATTTTTTCCCTCACCCCTAGAAAACATCAGCGAAAGCTGCCTCGGTGGAGGCATGGGGTTCGCTTGTGATCAATGCATTGATTTCTTATTGATAGGCCATACAGTATTCTACCTAAGCTAATTAGTTCTGCAAAATTGCTCATTTAGTGTGAATTGTACCAGTGTTAATATAGAAATATAATGTACATTCCAATTACATAAGAACTTCTTTATTTCACCAATGCATTTCAGCACATATTTTGCTAAGTTGTAACTGACAGTGAATATAAGAAACTTGATATATTTCTGCCAGTCACTGTGTCCTGCATGTGTGCATCCGTATGCATGACTCACACGAATTATGAAAAAACACATTCAGGAACATGCTAAACATGTTTATGTGTTTTGGATGAGTAAACATTGTGAGAAGATGTCAACAGTAACATGATTATTTCAGATTGGAATTCACTACAGCATCGTGGTGTGTTTGGAATCTGCTGCATTGTTCCTGAATTATTCATTTACGCACAGAGCTGACAAGCATTTGCATGTAAATGTGTTTGTGTGTGCTGCCTACATGCATGTTGTATGCCTCTGCAAAGCTAAAGAGATAGATAGATAGATAGATATACAGATAGATAGGTAGATAAATAGATAGATAGATAGATAGATAGATAGATAGATATTTGTGCAGTCATCTCTGAATGGTCCATTAGCCCCACATTGCAAACAAACTTGTGTTCCCAAACACTGCCTTCTAAGGCAGAGCAACACCAAGCCAACCAGCAGAGGACTTGTCCTCCTCCCTTCCAGCCTCAGCCTGCCAACCACTCCGCTTCTTGACTCCATCTCCATCTCTCAGCCATTACCCATTGCTCACAGTGAGCCATTGACTTGAAAACAGGCTGCCGTCTGCCACAGCATCAGCTTAAAAGTAATCACTCTGCTATACAGAGTCAATATTGTTTTTTGTTTTTCTCTTTTTCTGTGTGTGCGCGCGAGAGAGAGAGAGAGACGGAGAAAACGATGTAGACACAAGGAAGGAAAGAGGAAGCTACAAAGGAATGAAGAGGGAAAAGAAGAAGGAGAAACAGGAGCAGTCGTGTGTCAGGCCTAAAGAATGAGCTGTAACCTAATGAGTCTCGATGAAAGCTGACTGTCTGAGCTAACTCAATTCTTTGCTCTGCTAGTCACAGTTCTTAGCTTAATGATGTTTGCTCCAGACTACCGCGGCCAACGCTGGATTGCCTTTTTTGGGTCATATGTTTTCCTGTACGCGACGACCCTCTTTCGCTGCTCGCATGTGTAGAATGTTGAACTTGGCCCAGGCCGCGCACCGAATGACATCACCCACACTGTGCGGCAGACATCCGTTTAAGACGTGTTTACAGTGCTTAAACCGCCGGCATGCCTACAGCCCCGCTCGTATAAACACAGAATGCGGCCGACCATGTGCGCGCTCGTGTTTGTACGCGGTGTTTACACAGAACAGATAGAGAGAAATATAACCAGAGCAGGAGGTAAAGGCTGCAATCTGTGAGGCTGTGTAGTTAAATAAAGAAGCAGCACAACACGAGGACGAGGATGTTCCAGGGAGGTCTTTGTAAAGGGTATCAGAGCTTTTCAGGGGCAAGGTGTAGTGTGTACACAGAGGTGAGGAGGCGGCATGATTCTTGCTCAGGAATGTTGTAAAGCTGTGTGTAGAGTCAGCAGGCCAATGAAAAGGCTTAGGTGTTGGAGCTCTGCCAAAGCAGTGATGGGAAAAAAAAAAAAGAATAAAAAGAGAGAAAAACGGGCGAATGGGAATAAAAGAAAAGAATGGGATCCATAAAGAGAAATCTCAGGCGCGTTGTCCATTGAGGAGAGTTTTACACTCTCCATAAGAATGCAGTCTCAGGTTTAATGAAATCCGCGAAACTCTCTTTGGAATTGAATCAAAGCCCTTCCTGCCCTACTGCACCATTTCTACCATTTCCATCTCCACTGCAGAGTGCATTCATCATCATCATCCTCTTCATCCTCTTTGTTTCATGCTGCCTATCAGCAGCACATCTGTTTCACACATCTCTGTGGCTCCTGAGCACATTTGTTATACCCACCTATCCGAGCCAGGTGTGTGTGTGTGTGTGTGTGTGTGTGTGTGTCCCTATAGAAGAAAGAATATATACATTATATAAATCCCCCCTCCCAGTCAGAGGGAGTGAAATAAAAAAAGGCCAATAAAACTGTGATAATAAGACCGCATCCAAACACACTCCAATATACCACATTATACACACCAATAGAACAAAAGGGTCTAATAAGAATAATTTCTCAGCTTCTCATTATCAAAACAAATAAAGATCAATTCATAGAGACTCAGTTGATATTCAAAGGTTTCAAGTTTTAGATAGAAACATGTGTCAGGGCTGTTCCCTACACAGGTATATTTGGGAATAGATGTCATAGAGGTTAATTCAGGGATCAGAAAGGATGTGTAATATAACCATGATAGTGGCGGCAGGATTTTCATAGAAAACAACTAATTTGACAAAAGAATAAAGGTCTGCAGCGACGCTAAAAGCTTTGTGAGGCTGTATTTAGGCACAGCTTTGAGCGAAATGCTAACATTGCCACAATGAATAAAGCTAACATGTTGATGTTAAGCAGGTATAATGCTCACCACGTCAACTATCTTAGTTTAGCATGCTAATATTTGCCAATTAGCACTAAACAGAAAGTATAGCTGAGGCTGATGGGAATGTTATTAGTTTTACAGGTAATACACATCAACCAAAGTGCTGGACAATTCATATGTTGACTTCATGGTGGCACTAGATGAAAAGTTAAGGAATCACCATAGACTGGATATAAGAAGTGGGCGTAGCCATTGTGATGTCACCCACTGGTTTGTGGACTGGTGTTTTCAAGCCTCGAGTTCGGCATTTTGGCAGTGGCTATTTAGTTTTTTTTTCAACCAGAAGTGACACGAGAGGATGGAGCAGTACAACCGAACGCCGAATAAGACATTTTTTAGGTGACTAAAAAGGTTATAATTAACTTTCATGAACTGAAGACACACTGTGAAAGGGTTTAAGTTCTAAGACGAAGACACAGACAACTCCCTGACCGGACAACGGCAATTTTCGTAGCGACCTGTCAATCACAAGGTTAACTCTAAATGGCACCATAATTTACTAAATGAACATCATGCTGTATTGAAGAAGACTTGAAACTAGCGATTTAGACCATAAACTCATGTTTACAATGTTTACTGAGGTAATAAATCAAGTGAGAAGTAGGGTCATTTTCTCATAGACTTCTATACAATCTTAGACTTATTTTTGCAACCAGAGTAGTCGCCCCCTGCTGGCTGTTAGAAAGAATGCACGTTTAAAGCACTTCCGCGTTGGCTTCACTTTTCAGACCTGGAGGTTGCCCACTGGGGATCACCGAAGTTATAACAATTCCTCATGACCACATGCCATGGTAGCACTAGAGGAAAAGTCAGAGGGTCACAAAGTGATTATGATTCATCCTCTGGGGACCATGAATCTATGTACCAATTTTCATGGCAATTCATAAACTAGTTGTTGTGATATTTAACTAAAGGCCAAAAATTGTAACTTGCTGGTTCCGCTTAAGGGAAAAGTCAGAGGGCATCCAACATCGTGAAAAATTTGATGGCAATCCATCCTGTAGTTGTTGAGATAGTCTGGACTAGAGTGGTGGATTGACTAACATTTCCATCCCCAGCTAAAAATGTGTGAATATGACAATTTAAAGCACATGGCCTCTATGAAAATACAAGGCAGCACTTTGAATTACAAAGCAAATGAGGAACTGCGGCAAGAGAGGAGAGAGCAGAGAGTCTACGCAGGTTCATTTCAGATTTATCTCCATCTGAGCAAAAATCCAATTTAGATCCACCGCCCCCCCTTGACCACATACCCATGCAGCCTCCCCTTCACAGCATAACACAATCCAAGGACAGTGAGTCAGCCAACCAATATCCGACAGTGGCACTGAAACCTGAGCCGCCATGAGACAAGCAGAGAGCTGTGATGTCACAGTGCGAGACCTCCACCCCGTCTACCTGCTGAGAGGGGTGATGAGTGGAAACAAGAGGATGGAAGACAGGAGAAACTGCTTCCCTCTTTCTAACACTGATGTTGTTTGTGTTGTTTTTTTTTCCTTGCCTGTGTGCAGCGGAGCACGAAGTCGAGACATTAGTATCATGCCACTCATAATCACCACCTGGGGAGGAGTGAGTGAGGAGAGGATGGCAGAGCGACTGACCAATGAGGAAGAAAAGGAGAAAGCAGAGACATGAGAATGAGGAAACACTGGATCAGGTGCGTGGACCACTACATGCACAAACACAGGCCAACAAAAACACATAAGCATGCATGCATACATTATAAACTGTATCTCTCAGTATTTATGCTACAGATCTCCCCATGTGAGAAAACAACAGGATAACCACAACCACAGAACAAACATTTAAACTCAAGCACCTCCAAACACAACCTCTTTATTTCCTCTCTTTATTTTCTTAAAACCAACCAGACTGAGACAAATTCCTGTGGGTGTGTTATTTAAAAGAGCTGTTGACAATTTTCGACAATGGCTGGCAAAGTGAGTCCTGTCGTTTGATGCCAACACATACGAGCCAGGAAGTCAAACACCCCACTAGGGAAAAATGCATTCTCCATCTCTGACACTGAGACATACATATATAGAGAGTAGGGCTGTCAAAAGTTAATGCAAATTGTGCAAATAGCACAAATAGCGCAAAACGCCACTAATTTCTTTAACGCATTAACACAACTTGCGATTTTTAGTAGCGGGCTCAGTTTTAAAGCTAGAGGGAAGATACTGGCATCATATGAAACTAGAGAATCTAAGGAATCCATTTGTACTAACCATGTCATACTAGCTTGTCGCAAAGGAGGTTAAATAACGCTCCAAACTTGCTCTCAATTTTTGCGAGGAAAAACTGTAATTGGCCACTTTCAAAAGGGGTCCCTTGACCTCTAACCTCACATGTCTCCCCTTTACAGACATGCCCACTTTATGATAATCACATGCAGTTTGGGGCAAGTCATAATCAAGTCAGCACACTGACACACTGACAGCTGTTGTTGCCTGTTGGGCTTGAGTTTGTCATGTTATGATTTTGGCATGTTGTTTTATGCTAAATGCAGTACCTGTGATGGTTTCTGGACACTATTTGTCATTTGTTTGTGTTATTAATTAATTTCCTGTTATAAATACATACATTTGCATAAAGCAAGCATATTTGCCAACTCTCATGTTGATAAGAGTATTAAATACTTGACAAATCTCCCTTTAAGGTACATTTTGAACAGATAAAAATAGTGTGATTAATTTGCAATTAATCGCGATTAACTAAGGACAACCATGCGATTAATCGTGACTAAATATTTTAACCGATAATAGAGAGATATTTAGAATTTGTCAGGAGTTATTTAGTCAACTCAGCTAACTCTACTTTTGTGTCAAATCATCCTACTTTATATCTCGCCAAATTGACAGTGAAAAACACCCAAATTATGTCACTGCTGCTTAATGCATTGTTTTCCTCCAGACGCCTATTGCAAACTCTCTTTTCTCGAGCACCGAGACGGATCTCAGTGACGTCCTCTGCGGCGCTACGAGACTTCCCAGTCCCCTGACACCTTGTGACACCAATTAGGCGGCTGCGGATATGACAAGCCATTGGTCCAAACGCTGTAACTGACAAAAAAACCTTTCAAGCTGTGTTTCTTTGTGTCTGATATTATAGGGGAGATGGGAGGGAGCAAAACGGAGACAAGTCAAGAGAATTACAACGATGAGGAGGGGCGGTGGGAGGGAGGAAAAAAACCCTCACAGGAAGTTAAAAGGGAGAAAAGGGGGGAGGAAAATGGCTGATGTCAGTGTTGCAAAGGGAAGTTTTCTGTCGTCAGCCCACGCTTGACTGTCAACTGACAGAGCTGCCGATTCAGGCCTCGCAGAAGAGGAGTGACAAGAGAGCTGATGTGCTGCTAAGAGTGCTTGGAAATCTGAGATGTAAAGTGTACTTTCCCCCCCGTGCTGTTTAGAGCAATGTACAGTATTTTACAATCCCCACAGAGGTTTACAAGGCGCTCACTGTCCCTACTAACCTTACTAAACCATTACAATGTGTTTTACATAATACGGCCTGTTTTACGGCTCCCAGGTTCCCCCACAGCAGCGCTATGATGTCATCAAGTCAAGACACAGAACAGGAGGGCCATTATTTTCTTTGCGGTGTGGCAATGTTCACATCTGTAAAACCTGGTAATGCTGGTAATGAAACAAGGGAAGACTTTGAAAAAGGCCCCGAAGTGTGTGTGTTGCATGTGCTTGGATGGAAAACAACTCCTGCAAAAGAGAAACGCACAACCGCCACCTGCCGAAATGAATGGTAGCGATTCACGTGAACTCCGACAAGGACGCAAACTGGCAAATCACACCCAGATGTTGCAGTTGGGAGCGTGCAACCCTGCGTGTCACACAGCTGCCAGTTTAATGCGGGAAACAAGTTTCATAGCTTGTGAAAAAGAAATCCACAAAGACTCACTCAAGCTACCGTTTAGGAAAATTAAAAGCAGGCAGCTGCTTGCTGACTGTTAGTTTCACTATATGGAAAAGTATCCACCATGCATTATTCAGAGCAGCGTTGATGCCGAGATTTTGTACAAGCTTCACACACAAATGTAAAGCCGCAGCATGATATTAGTTGTGCTCGACTGACCCTGAGAGCTGACTATCAGAGGCTGAAGTGAAAACATGGCAGGGTTAGATATTAGACCCCGTCGAGGCCAGGAAGTCTTAGCTCTGCAACGTGTCCAGTGACTAGCGTAGCGATTAGCTG